>NC_067404.1:0-219852 GCF_016432865.1 Antechinus flavipes
TCCCGACTCTGCCTCCCGACTCTAACCCTAACCCTAACCCTAACCCTAACCCTAACCCTAACCCTAACCCTAACCCTAACCCTAACCCTAACCCTAACCCTAACCCTAACCCTAACCCTAACCCTAACTCTAACCCTAACCCTAACCCTAAATGCCTCCCGACTCTAACCCTAACCCTAACCCTAACCTCCCGACTCTACCCTAACCCTAAATGCGCGCCTCCCGACTCCGACTCTAACCCTAAATGCCTCCGACTCTAACCCTAACCCTAACCCTAACCCTAACCCTAAATGCGCTGCCTCCCGACTCTAACCCTAACCCTAACCCTAACCCTAACCCTAAATGCGCGCTGCCTCCCGACTCTAACCCCTCCCGACTCTAACCCTAACCCTAAATTCGCCTCCCGACTCTAACCCTAACCCTAACCCTAAATGCGCGCTGCCTCCCGCCTCCCGACTCCCGACTCTAACCCTAACCCTAACCCTAAATGCCTCCCGACTCTAACCCTGCCTCCCGACTCCCGACTCCCGACTCTAACCCTAACCCTAAATGCGCGCTGCCTCCCGACTCTGCCTCCCGACTCTAACCCTAAATGCGCCTCCCGACTCCCGACTCTAACCCGACTCTAACCCTAACCCTAACCCTAACCCTAACCCTAACCCTAACCCTAAATGCCTCCCGACTCCCGCCTCCCGCCTCCCGACCCTAACCCTAACCCTCCCGACTCTAACCCTAACCCTAACCCTAAATGCCTCCCGACTCCCGACCCTAACCCTAAATGCCTCCCGACTCTGCCTCCCGACTCCCGACTCTAACCCCCGACTCTAACCCTAACCCTAAATGCCTCCCGACTCCCAACCCTAAATGCGCGCTGCCTCCCGACCCTAAATGCGCGCCTCCCGACTCTAACCCTAACCCTAAATGCCTCCCGACTCTAACCCTAACCCTAACCCTACCCTAACCCTAAATGCCTCCCGACCTAACCCTAACCCGACTCTAACCCTAAATGCCTCCCGACTCCCGACCCTAACCCTAAATGCCTCCCGACCCTAACCCTAACCCTAACCCTAAATGCCTCCCGACTCTAACCCTAACCCTAACCCTAACCCTAACCCTAACCCTCCCGACTCCCGACCCTAACCCTAACCCTAACCCTAACCCTAAATGCCTCCCGACCCTAACCCTAACCCTAACCCTAACCCTAACCCTAACCCTAACCCTAACCCTGCCTCCCGACTCCCCGACTCTAACCCTAACCCTAAATGCCTCCCGACTCTAACCCTAAATTCGCGCCTCCCGCCTCCCGCCTCCCGACCCTAAATGCCTCCCGACTCTAACCCTAACCCTAACCCTAACCCTAAATGCGCGCTGCCTCCCGACTCCCGACTCTAACCCTAACCCTAACCCTAACCCTCCCGACTCTAACCCTAACCCTAAATGCGCGCTGCCTCCCGACTCTAACCCTAACCCTAACTAACCCCTAACCCTAAATGCCTCCCGACTCTAACCCTAACCCTAAATGCCTCCCGACTCTAACCCTAACCCTAACTCTAACCCTAACCCTAAATGCCTCCCGACTCCCGACTCTAACCCTAAATGCGCTGCCTCCCGCCTCCCGACTCTAACCCTAACTCTAACCCTAACCCTAACCCGACTCTAACCCTAACCCTAAATTCGCGCCTCCCGACTCTAACCCTAACCCTAACCCTAACCCTAACCCTAACCCTAACCCTAACCCTAACCCTAAATTCGCGCCTCCCGACTCCCGACTCTAACCCTAACCCTAACCCTAACCCTAACCTAACCCTAACCCTAAATGCGCGCTGCCTCCCGACTCTAACCCTAAATGCGCGCTGCCTCCCGACTCCCGACTCTAACCTAACCCTAAATGCCTCCCGACTCTAACCCTAACCCTAACCCTAACCCTAAATGCGCCTCCCGACTCTAACCCTAAATGCCTCCCGACTCTAACCCTAACCCTAACCCTAACCCTAACCCTAACCCTAACCCTAACCCTAACCCTAACCCTAACCCTAACCCTAACCCTAACCCTAAATTCGCCTCCCGACTCTAACCCTAACCCTAACCCTAAATTCGCCTCCCGACTCCCGCCTCCCGACTCCCGACTCCCTGCCTCCCGACTCCCGCCTCCCGCCTCCCGCCTCCCGACTCTAACCCTAACCCTCCCGACTCCCGACTCTAACCCCTAACCCTAACCCTAACCCTAACCCTAACCCTAAATGCCTCCCGACTCCCGACTCTAACCCTAACCCAACCCTAACCCTAACCCTAACCCTAACCCTAACCCTAAATGCGCCTCCCGACTCTAACCCTAACCCTAACCCTAACCCTAACCCTAACCCTAACCCTAACCCTAACCCTAACCCTAACCCTAAATGCCTCCCGACTCTAACCCTAACCCTAACCCTAACCCTAACCCTAACCCTAAATGCGCCTCCCGACTCTAACCCTAACCCTAAATGCCTCCCGACTCCCGACTCTAACCCTAACCCTAAATGCGCCTCCCGACTCTAACCCTAACCCTAAATGCCTCCCGACTCTAACCCTAACCCTAAATGCGCGCCTCCCGACTCTAACCCTAAATGCCTCCCGACTCTAACCCTAACCCTAACCCTAACCCTAACCCTAACCCTAACCCTAACCCTAACCTCCCGACTCTAACCCTAACCCTCCCGACTCTAACCCTAAATGCGCGCCTCCCGACTCTAACCCTAACCCTAAATGCCTCCCGACTCTAACCCTAACCCTAAATGCCTCCCGACTCTAACCCTAACCCTAACCCTAAATGCCTCCCGACTCTAACCCTAACCCGACTCTAACCCTAACCCTGCCTCCCGACTCTGCCTCCCGACTCTAACCCTAACCCTAACCCGACTCTAACCCTAAATGCCTCCCGACTCTAACCCTAAATGCCTCCCGCCTCCCGACTCCCTGCCTCCCGACTCTGCCTCCCGACTCTAACCCTAACCCTAAATGCCTCCCGACTCCCGACTCCCGACTCCCTAACCCTAAATGCCTCCCGACTCTAACCCTAACCCTAACCCTAACCCTAACCCTAAATGCGCGCTGCCTCCCGACCCTAACCCTAACCCTAACCCTCCCGACTCTAACCCTAAATGCCTCCCGCCTCCCGCCTCCCGCCTCCCGACTCTGCCTCCCGACTCCCGACTCTAACCTAACCCTAAATGCCTCCCGACTCCCGACTCTAACCCTAAATGCTCCCGACTCTAACCCTAAATGCCTCCCGACTCCCGACTCTAACCCTAACCCTAACCCTAACCCCGACTCTAACCCTAACCCTAACCCTAACCCTAACCCTAACCCTAAATGCGCGCTGCCTCCCGACTCCCTGCCTCCCGACTCTAACCCTAAATGCGCGCCTCCCGACCCTAACCCTAACCCTAACCCTAACCCTAACCCGACTCTAACCCTAACCCTAACCTCCCGACTCCCGCCTCCCGCCTCCCGACTCCCGACTCCCGACTCTAACCTAACCCTAACCCTAACCCTAAATGCGCGCTGCCTCCCGACTCTAACCCTAACCCTAAATGCGCCTCCCGACTCTAACCCTAAATTCGCCTCCCGACTCTAACCCTAAATTCTGCCTCCCGCCTCCCGACTCTAACCCTAACCCTAACCCTAAAAATTCGCGCCTCCCGACTCCTAACCCTAACCCTAAATGCGCGCCTCCCGACTCCCGACTCTAACCCTAACCCTAACCCTAACCCTAACCCTAACCCTAACCCTAAATGCTCCCGACTCCCGACTCTGCCTCCCGACTCTAACCCTAACCCTAACCCTAAATGCGCGCCTCCCGCCTCCCGACTCTAACCCTAACCCTAAATTCGCCTCCCGACTCTAACCCTAAATGCGCGCCTCCCGCCTCCCGACTCTAACCCTAACCCTAACCCTAAATGCCTCCCGACCCTAACCCTAACCCTAACCCTAACCCTAAATGCCTCCCGACTCTAACCCTAAATGCCTCCCGACTCTAACCCTAACCCTAACCCTAAATGCCTCCCGACTCTAACCCTAACCCTAACCCTAACCCTAACCCTAACCCTAACCCTAAATTCGCCTCCCGACTCTAACCCTAACCCTAACCCTAACCCTAACCCTAAATTCGCGCGCTGCCTCCCGACTCTAACCCTAACTCTAACCCTAACCCTAACCCTAACCCTAAATGCCTCCCGCCTCCCGCCTCCCGACTCCTAACCCTAACCCTAACCCTAACCCTAACCCGACTCTAACCCTAACCCTAACCCTAACCCTAACCCTAAATGCCTCCCGCCTCCCGACTCTAACCCTAACCCTAACCCGACTCCCGACTCTAACCCTAACCCTAACCCTAACTCTAACCCTAACCCTAACCCTAAATGCCTCCCGACTCTAACCCTAACCCTAACCCTAACCCTAACCCTAACCCTAACCCTAACCCTAACCCGCCTCCCGACTCCCGACTCTAACCCTAACCCTAACCCTAACCCTAACCCTAACCCTAACCCTAACCCCGACTCTAACCCTAACCCTAAATGCGCCTCCCGACTCCCGACTCTAACCCTAACCCTCCCGACTCTAACCCTAACCCTAAATGCCTCCCGACTCTAACCCTAACCCTAACCCTAAATGCGCGCTGCCTCCCGACTCTAACCCTAACCCTAACCCTAACCCTAAATGCGCCTCCCGACTCCCGACTCCCGACTCTAACCCTAACCCTAACCCTAAATGCCTCCCGACTCTAACCCTAACCCTGCCTCCCGACTCCCGACTCCCGACTCTAACCCTAACCCTAACCCTAACCCTAACCCTAACCCTAAATGCGCCTCCCGACTCCCGCCTCCCGACTCTAACCCTAACCCTAACCCTCCCGACTCCCGACTCTAACCCTAACCCTAACCCTAAATGCCTCCCGACTCTAACCCTAACCCTAACCCTAACCCTAAATGCCTCCCGACTCCCGACTCTAACCCTAACCCTAACCCTAAATGCCTCCCGACTCTAACCCTAAATTCGCGCGCTGCCTCCCGACTCTAACCCTAAATGCGCCTCCCGACTCTAACCCTAACCCTAACCCTAACCCTAACCCTAAATTCGCGCTGCCTCCCGACTCTAACCCTAAATTCGCGCCTCCCGACTCCCGACTCTAACCCTAACCCTAACCCTAAATTCGCGCCTCCCGACTCTAACCCTAAATGCGCCTCCCGCCTCCCGACTCCCGACTCCCGACTCTAACCCTAAATGCGCCTCCCGACTCCCGACTCTAACCCTAAATGCGCCTCCCGACTCTAACCCGACTCTAACCCTAAATGCCTCCCGACTCTAACCCTAACCCTAAATGCGCGCGCCTCCCGACTCCCGACTCTAACCCTAACCCTAAATGCGCGCTGCCTCCCGACTCTAACCCTAAATGCCTCCCGACTCCCGACTCTAACCCTAACCCTAAATGCCTCCCGACTCTAACCCTAACCCTAACCCTAACCCTCCCGACTCTAACCCTAAATGCGCCTCCCGACTCTAACCCTAACCCGACTCTAACCCTAAATGCCTCCCGACCCTAACCCTAACCCTAACCCGACTCTAACCCTAACCCTAACCCTAACCCTAAATGCCTCCCGACTCTAACCCTAACCCTAACCCTCCCGCCTCCCGACTCCCGACTCTAACCCTAACCCTAACCCTCCCGCCTCCCGACTCTAACCCTAAATGCCTCCCGACTCTAACCCTAACCCTAAAATGCGCGCGCCTCCCGACTCTAACCCTAACCCTAACCCTAACCCTAACCCTAACCCTAAATGCCTCCCGACTCTAACCCTAACCCTAACCCTCCCGACTCCCGACTCTAACCCTAAATGCGCCTCCCGACTGCCTCCCGACTCTAACCCGCCTCCCGACTCCCGACTCTAACCCTAACCCTAACCCTAACCCTAACCGACTCTAACCCGACTCCCGACTCTAACCCTAACCCTAAATTCGCGCCTCCCGACTGCCTCCCGACTCCCGACTCCCGCCTCCCGCCTCCCGACTCCCGACTCTAACCCTAAATGCGCGCCTCCCGCCTCCCGACTCCCGCCTCCCGACTCTAACCCTAACCCTAACCCTAACCCTAACCCTAACCCTAACCCTAACCCTAAATGCCTCCCGACTCTAACCCTAACCCTAACCCTAACCCTAAATGCGCCTCCCGACCCTAACCAAAATGCCTCCCGACTCTAACCCTAACCCTAAATGCGCGCCTCCCGCCTCCCGACTCTAACCCTAACCCTAAATGCGCGCCTCCCGACTCTAACCCTAACCCTAACCCTAACCCTAACCCTAAATTCGCGCCTCCCGACTCTAACCCTAACCCTAACCCTAACCCTAACCCTAACCCTAACCCTAAATGCGCGCTGCCTCCCGACTCTAACCCTAACCCTAACCCTAACCCTAAATGCCTCCCGACTCTAACCCTAACCCTAACCCTAACCCTAAATGCGCCTCCCGACCCTAACCCTAACCCTAACCCTAACCCTAACCCTAACCCTAAATGCCTCCCGACTCTAACCCTAACCCTAACCCTAAATGCCTCCCGACCCTAACCCTAAATGCCTCCCGACTCTAACCCTAAATGCGCCTCCCGACTCCCGACTCTAACCCTAACCCTAAATTCGCGCTGCCTCCCGACTCTAACCCTAACCCTAACCCTAAATGCCTCCCGACTCTAACCCTAACCCTAAATGCGCGCGCTGCCTCCCGACTCTAACCCTAACCCTAACCCTAACCCTAAATGCCTCCCGACTCTGCCTCCCGACTCTAACCCTAACCCTAACCCTAAATGCCTCCCGACTCTAACCCTAACCCTAAATGCCTCCGCCTCCCGACTCTAACCCTAAATGCCTCCCGACTCTAACCCTAACCCTAACCCTAACCCTAACCCTAACCCTAACCCTAAATGCCTCCCGACTCTAACCCTAAATGCCTCCCGACTCTAACCCTAAATGCCTCCCGACCCTAACCCTAAATGCGCGCCTCCCGACTCCCGACTCTAACCCTAACCCTAACTCTAACCCTAAATGCCTCCCGACTCCCGACTCCCGCCTCCCGACTCCCGACTCTAACCCTAAATGCCTCCCGACTCCCGACTCTAACCCTAAATGCCTCCCGACTCCCGCCTCCCGACTCCCGACTCTAACCCTAACTCTAACCCTAACCCTAACCCTAAATGCCTCCCGACTCTAACCCTAACCCTAACCCTAACCCTAAATTCGCGCCTCCCGACTCCCGACTCTAACCCTAACCCTAAATTCTGCCTCCCGCCTCCCGACTCCCGCCTCCCGACTCTAACCCTAACCCTAAATGCCTCCCGACTCTAACCCTAAATGCCTCCCGACTCTAACCCTAAATTCGCGCCTCCCGCCTCCCGACTCTAACCCTAACCCTAACCCTAAATGCCTCCCGACTCTAACCCTAAATGCGCGCTGCCTCCCGACTCTAACCCTAACCCTAACCCTAAATGCCTCCCGACTCTAACCCTAACCCTAAATGCGCCCTAACCCTGCCTCCCGACTCTAACCCTAACCGACTCCCAACCCTAACCCTAAATGCCTCCCGACTCTAACCCTAACCCTAAATGCGCCTCCCGACCCTAAATGCGCGCTGCCTCCCGACTCTAACCCTAACCCTAAATGCCTCCCGCCTCCCGACTCTAACCCTAACCCTAACCCGACTCTAACCCTAACCCTAACCCTAAATGCCTCCCGACTCTAACCCTAAATGCGCCTCCCGACTCCCGACTCCCGACTCCCGCCTCCCGACTCTAACCCTAACCCTAAATGCCTCCCGACTCTAACCCTAACCCTAACCCTAACCCTAACCCTAACCCTAACCCGACTCCCGACTCTGCCTCCCGACTCTAACCCTAACCCTAACCCTAACCCTAAATGCGCCTCCCGACTCTAACCCTAACCCTAAATGCGCGCTGCCTCCCGACTCTAACCCTAAATTCGCGCCTCCCGCCTCCCGACTCTAACCCTAACCCTAACCCTAAATTCGCCTCCCGACTCCCGACTCCTGCCTCCCGACTCCCGACTCCCGACTCTAACCCTAACCCTAACCCTAACCCTAACCCTAACCCTAAATGCGCCTCCCGACTCTAACCCTCCCGACTCTAACCCTAACCCTAAATGCCTCCCGCCTCCCGACTCTAACCCTAACCCTAACCCTAAATGCGCGCTGCCTCCCGACTCCCGACTCCCGACTCTAACCCTAACCCTAAATGCCTCCCGACTCTAACCCTAAATGCCTCCCGACTCTAACCCTAACCCTAACCCTAAATTCGCGCCTCCCGCCTCCCGACTCCCGACTCTAACCCTAAATGCGCCTCCCGACTCTAACCCTAACCCTAACCCTAACCCTAAATGCCTCCCGACTCCCGACTCTAACCCTAACCCTAACCCTAACCCTAAATGCGCGCTGCCTCCCGACTCCCGACTCTAACCCTAAATGCGCCTCCCGACTCCCGACTCCCGACTCTGCCTCCCGACTCCCGCCTCCCGACTCTAACCCTAACCCTAAATGCGCGCCTCCCGACTCTAACCCTAACCCTAACCCTAACCCTAACCCTAACCCTAACCCTAACCCTAAATGCGCGCTGCCTCCCGACTCTAACCCTAACCCTAACCCTAAATGCGCGCTGCCTCCCGACTCCCGCCTCCCGACTCCCGCCTCCCGACTCTAACCCTAACCCTAAATGCGCCTCCCGACTCTAACCCTAACCCTAACCCTAACCCTAACCCTAAAATGCGCTGCCTCCCGACTCTAACCCTAAATGCGCTGCCTCCCGACTCTAACCCTCCCGACTCCGACTCCCGACTCTAACCCTAACCCTAACCCTAACCCTAAATGCGCCTCCCGACTCTAACCCTAAATGCCTCCCGACTCCCGACTCCCGCCTCCCGACTCTAACCCTAACCCTAACCCTAAATGCCTCCCGACTCTAACCCTAAATGCGCCTCCCGACTCTAACCCTAACCCTAACCCGACTCCCGACTCCCGACTCTAACCCTAAATGCCTCCCGACTCCCGCCTCCCGACTCTAACCCTAACCCTAAATGCGCCTCCCGCCTCCCGACTCCCGACTCCCGACTCTAACCCTAACCCTAACCCTAAATGCCTCCCGACTCTAACCCTAACCCTAACCCTAACCCTAACCTCCCGACTCCCTGCCTCCCGACTCCCGACTCTGCCTCCCGACCCTAAATGCGCTGCCTCCCGCCTCCCGCCTCCCGACTCTAACCCTAACCCTAACCCTAAATTCGCGCCTCCCGACCCTAAATGCCTCCCGACTCTAACCCTAACCCTAACCCTAACCCTAACCCTAACCCTAACCCTAACCCTAAATGCCTCCCGACTCTAACCCTAACCCTCCCGACTCTAACCCTAACCCTAACCCTAAATTCTGCCTCCCGACTCCCGACTCTAACCCTAAATGCCTCCCGACTCCCGCCTCCCGACTCCCTCCCGACTCCCGCCTCCCGACTCTAACCCTAAATTCGCGCCTCCCGACTCTAACCCTAAATGCCTCCCGCCTCCCGACTCTAACCCTAAATGCGCCTCCCGCCTCCCGACTCCCGACTCCCGACTCCCGACTCTAACCCTAACCCTAACCCTAACCCTAACCCTAACCCTAACCCTAAATGTGCCTCCCGACTCTAACCCTAACCCTAACCCTAACCCTAACCCTAACCCTAACCCTAAATGCCTCCCGACTCTAACCCTAACCCTAAATGCCTCCCGACTCTAACCCTAACCCTAAATGCGCGCTGCCTCCCGACTCTGCCTCCCGCCTCCCGACTCTAACCCTAACCCTAACCCTAACCCTAAATGCCTCCCGACTCTAACCCTAACCCTAACCCTAACCCTAAATGCGCGCCTCCCGACTCTAACCCTAAATGCCTCCCGACTCCCGCCTCCCGACTCCCGACTCTAACCCTAACCCAACCCTAACCCTAACCCTCCCGACTCTAACCCTAACCCTAAATGCGCCTCCCGACTCTAACCCTAAATGCCTCCCGACTCTAACCCTAAATGCCTCCCGCCTCCCGACTCCCGACTCTAACCCTAACCCTAACCCTAAATACCCGACTCCCGACTCTAACCCTAACCCTAACCCTAAATGCGCGCTGCCTCCCGACTCTAACCCTAAATGCGCCTCCCGACTCTAACCCTAACCCTAAATGCCTCCCGACTCTAACCCTAACCCTAAATGCCTCCCGACTCTAACCCTAACCCTAACCCTAAATGCGCCTCCCGACTCTAACCCGACTCTAACCCTAAATGCGCGCCTCCCGACTCTAACCCTAAATGCGCGCTGCCTCCCGACTCTAACCCTAAATGCGCCTCCCGACTCTAACCCTAAATGCGCTGCCTCCCGACCCTAAATGCCTCCCGACTCTAACCCGACTCTAACCCGACTCTAACCCTAACCCTAACCCGACTCTAACCCTAAATGCGCCTCCCGACTCTAACCCTAACCCTAAATGCGCGCCTCCCGACTCTAACCCTAACCCGACTCTAACCCTAACCCTAACCCTAACCCTAAATGCGCCTCCCGACTCTAACCCTAACCCTAAATGCGCCTCCCGACTCTAACCCTAACCCTAACCCTAACCCTAACCCTAACCCTAACCCTAACCCTAACCCTCCCGACTCTAACCCTAACCCTAACCCTAAATGCGCGCGCTGCCTCCCGACTCCCGACTCCCGACTCCCGACTCTAACCCTAACCCTAAATGCCTCCCGACTCCCGACTCTAACCCTAAATGCCTCCCGACTCCCGACTCCCGACTCTAACCCTAACCCTAAATGCCTCCCGACTCTAACCCTAACCCTAAATGCGCCTCCCGACTCTAACCCTAACCCTAACCCTAAATGCCTCCCGACTCTAACCCTAACCCTAACCCTAAATGCTCCCGACTCTAACCCTAACCCGCCTCCCGCCTCCCGACTCCCGCCTCCCGACTCTAACCCTAACCCTAACCCAACCCTAAATGCGCCTCCCGACTCCCGACTCTAACCCTAACCCTAACCCTAAATGCGCGCGCTGCCTCCCGACTCTAACCCTAACCCTAAATGCGCGCTGCCTCCCGACTCTAACCCTAACCCTAAATGCCTCCCGACTCTAACCCTAACCCTAAATGCCTCCCGACTCCCGACTCTAACCCTAACCCTAAATGCCTCCCGCCTCCCGACTCTAACCCTAACCCTAAATGCCTCCCGACTCCCGACTCTAACCCTAAATGCGCCTCCCGACTCTAACCCTAACCCTAACCCTAAATGCCTCCCGACTCCCGACTCCCGACTCTAACCCTAACCCTAACCCTAAATGCGCCTCCCGACTCTAACCCTAACCCTAACCCTGCCTCCCGACTCTAACCCTAACCCTAAATGCCTCCCGACTCTAACCCTAACCCTAAATGCCTCCCGACTCTAACCCTAACCCTAACCCTAACCCTAAATTCGCGCCTCCCGCCTCCCGACTCTAACCCTAACCCTAACCCTCCCGACTCCCGACTCTAACCCTAACCCTAACCCGCCTCCCGACTCTAACCCTAACCCTAAATGCCTCCCGCCTCCCGACTCTAACCCTAAATGCGCGCTGCCTCCCGCCTCCCGACTCTAACCCTAAATGCGCGCTGCCTCCCGCCTCCCGACTCCCTAACCCTAAATCCGCCTCCCGACTCTAACCCTAAATGCGCCTCCCGACTCTGCCTCCCGACTCCCGACTCTGCCTCCCGCCTCCCGACTCCCGCCTCCCGACTCTAACCCTAACCCTAAATGCCTCCCGACTCTAACCCTAACCCTAACCCTCCCGACTCTATCTAACCCTAACCCTAAATGCGCCTCCCGACTCTAACCCTAACCCTAACCCGACTCTAACCCTAACCCTAACCCTAACCCTAACCCTAAATGCCTCCCGACTCTAACCCTAACCCTAAATGCCTCCCGACTCCCTGCCTCCCGACTCTAACCCTAACCCTAAATTCGCGCCTCCCGCCTCCCGACTCCCTGCCTCCCGACTCTAACCCTAACCCTAAATGCCTCCCGACTCTAACCCTAAATCTAACCCTAACCCTAAATGCCTCCCGACTCCCGACTCTAACCCTAAATGCGCGCCTCCCGACTCCCGACTCCCGACTCTAACCCTAACCCTAACCCTAATGCCTCCCGACTCCCTGCCTCCCGACTCTAACCCTAACCCTAACCCTAACCCTAAATGCCTCCCGCCTCCCGACTCCCGCCTCCCGACTCTAACCCTAACCCTAACCCTAACCCTAACCCGCCTCCCGACTCCCGCCTCCCGACTCTAACCCTAACCCTAAATGCGCGCTGCCTCCCGACTCTGCCTCCCGCCTCCCGACTCCCGACTCCCTGCCTCCCGCCTCCCGACTCTAACCCAACCCTAAATGCCTCCCGACTCTAACCCTAAATGCGCGCCTCCCGACTCTAACCCTAACCCGACTCCCGCCTCCCGACTCCCGACTCTGCCTCCCGACTCTAACCCTAACCCTAACCCTAACCCTAAATGCCTCCCGACTCCCTGCCTCCCGACTCTAACCCTAACCCTAAATGCGCGCCTCCCGACTCTAACCCTAACCCTAACCCTAACCCTAAATGCCTCCCGACTCTAACCCTAAATGCGCGCTGCCTCCCGACTCTAACCCTAAATGCGCTGCCTCCCGACTCCCGACTCTAACCCTAACCCTAAATGCCTCCCGACTCTAACCCTAACCCTAACCCTAAATGCCTCCCGACTCTAACCCTAACCCGACTCTAACCCTAACCCTAAATGCCTCCCGACTCCCTGCCTCCCGCCTCCCGACTCCCGACTCTAACCCTAACCCTAACCCTAACCCTAAATGCCTCCCGACTCTAACCCTAACCCTAAATGCGCGCCTCCCGACTCTAACCCTAAATGCGCCTCCCGACTCCCGACTCCCTGCCTCCCGACTCCCGCCTCCCGCCTCCCGACCTAACCCTAACCCTGCCTCCCGACTCTAACCCTAACCCTAAATGCGCCTCCCGACTCTAACCCTAACCCTAACCCTAACCCAACCCTAACCCTAACCCTAACCCTAAATGCGCGCTGCCTCCCGACTCTAACCCTAACCCTAACCCTAACCCTAACCCTAAATGCCTCCCGACTCCCGACTCCCGACTCTAACCCTAACCCTAACCCTAACCCTAACCCTAAATTCCCGCCTCCCGACTCCCGACTCTAACCCTAACCCTAACCCTAACCCTAAATGCGCCTCCCGACTCTAACCCTAACCCTAACCCTAACCCTAACCCTAACCCTAACCCTAACCCTAAATGCGCGCTGCCTCCCGACCCTAAATGCGCTGCCTCCCGACTCCCGACTCCCGACTCTAACCCTAACCCTAACCCTAACCCTAACCCTAACCCTAACCCTAAATGCCTCCGACTCCCGACTCTAACCCTAACCCTAACCCTAAATGCGCGCTGCCTCCCGACTCCCGCCTCCCGACTCTAACCCCCGACTCTAACCCTAAATGCGCGCTGCCTCCCGACTCTGCCTCCCGCCTCCCGACTCTAACCCTAACCCTAACCCTAACCCTAACCCTAACCCTAAATGCGCCTCCCGACTCTAACCCTAACCCTAAATGCCTCCCGACTCTAACCCTAACCCTAAATGCGCCTCCCGACTCTAACCCTAACCCTAAATGCCTCCCGACTCTAACCCTAACCCTAAATGCCTCCCGACCCTCCCGACTCCCGCCTCCCGCCTCCCGACTCTAACCCTAACCCTAACCCTAACCCTAACCCTAACCCGACTCCCGCCTCCCGACTCCCGCCTCCCGACTCTAACCCTAACCCTAAATGCGCGCCTCCCGACTCCCGACTCTAACCCTAACCCTAACCCTAAATGCGCGCTGCCTCCCGACTCTAACCCCGACTCTAACCCTAACCCTAACCCTAACCCTCCCGACTCTAACCCTAAATGCGCCTCCCGACTCCCGACTCTAACCCTAACCCTAAATGCCTCCCGACTCCCGACTCCCGCCTCCCGACTCCCGACTCTAACCCTAACCCAACTCTAACCCTAACCCTAACCCTAACCCTAACCCTAACCCTAAATGCCTCCCGACTCTAACCCTAACCCTAAATGCGCGCTGCCTCCCGACTCCCGACTCTAACCCTCCCGACTCTAACCCTAACCCTAACCCTAAATGCGCCTCCCGACTCCCGACTCCCGCCTCCCGACTCCCGACTCTGCCTCCCGACTCCCTGCCTCCCGACTCCCAACCCTAACCCTAAATGCGCTGCCTCCCGACCCTAAATGCCTCCCGACTCTAAATGCGCGCGCTGCCTCCCGACTCCCGACTCTAACCCTAACCCTAACCCTAAATGCTCCCGACTCTAACCCTAACCCTAACCCTAACCCTAACCCGACTCCCGACTCCCGCCTCCCGACTCCCGACTCTAACCCTAACCCTAACCCTAAATGCCTCCCGCCTCCCGACTCTAACCCTAAATGCCTCCCGACTCTAACCCTAAATGCGCGCCTCCCGCCTCCCGACTCCCGCCTCCCGCCTCCCGACTCTAACCCTAACCCTAAATGCGCCTCCCGACTCTAACCCTAACCCTAACCCTAAATGCCTCCCGACTCCCTCCCGACTCTAACCCTAACCCGACTCCCGACTCTAACCCTAACCCTAACCCTAACCCTAACCCTAAATGCCTCCCGACTCCCGACTCTAACCCTAACCCTAAATGCGCGCTGCCTCCCGACTCTAACCCTAACCCTAAATTCGCCTCCCGACTCCCGCCTCCCGACTCTAACCCTAACCCTAACCCTAACCCTAACCCTAACCCTAAATGCGCGCTGCCTCCCGACTCTAACCCTAACCCGACTCTAACCCTAACCCTAAATGCGCCTCCCGCCTCCCGACTCCCGACTCCCGACTCTAACCCTAACCCTCCCGACTCCCGACTCTAACCCTAACCCTAAATGCGCCTCCCGACTCCCGACTCCCGCCTCCCGACCCTAACCCTAACCCTAACCCTAACCCTAAATGCCTCCCGACTCTAACCCTAACCCTAACCCGACTCTAACCCTAACCCTAACCCTAAATGCCTCCCGACTCTAACCCTAACCCTAACCCTCCCGACTCTAACCCTAACCCTAACCCTAAATGCCTCCCGACTCTAACCCTAAATGCGCGCCTCCCGACTCTGCCTCCCGACTCTAACCCTAACCCTAACCCTAACCCTAACCCCCGACTCTAACCCTAACCCTAAATGCCTCCCGACTCCCGCCTCCCGACCCTAACCCTAAATGCCTCCCGACTCCCGACTCTAACCCTAACCCTAACCCTAAATGCTCCCGACTCTAACCCTAACCCTAAATTCGCGCTGCCTCCCGACTCCCGACTCTAACCCTAACCCTAACCCTAACCCTAACCCTCCCGACTCCCGACTCTAACCCTAACCCTAACCCTAAATGCCTCCCGACTCTAACCCTAACCCTAACCCTAACCCTAACCCTAAATTCGCGCCTCCCGACTCCCTAACTCCCGACTCCCGACTCTAACCCTAACCCTAAATGCGCCTCCCGACTCTAAATGCCTCCCGACTCTAACCCTAACCCTAACCCTAAATGCCTCCCGACTCTAACCCTAACCCTAAATGCGCGCTGCCTCCCGACTCTAACCCTAAATGCCTCCCGACTCCCGACTCTAACCCTAAATGCCTCCCGACTCCCGACTCCCGACTCCCGACTCTAACCCTAAATGCCTCCCGACCCTAACCCTAACCCTAAATGCCTCCCGCCTCCCGCCTCCCGACTCCCGCCTCCCGACTCTAACCCTAAATGCCTCCCGACTCTAACCCTAACCCTAAATGCGCGCTGCCTCCCGACTCTAACCCTAATGCCTCCCGACTCTAACCCTAACCCTAAATGCCTCCCGACTCCCGACTCTAACCCTAACTCTAACCCTAACCCTAACCCTAACCCTAAATGCGCGCCTCCCGACTCCCGACTCTAACCCTAACCCTAAATGCGCCTCCCGACTCCCGACTCTAACCCTAAATGCCTCCCGACCCTAACCCTAAATGCGCGCTGCCTCCCGACTCCCGACTCCCGACTCCCGCCTCCCGACTCTAACCCTAACCCTAACCCTAACCCTAAATGCCTCCCGCCTCCCGACTCCCGCCTCCCGACTCTAACCCTAAATGCCTCCCGACTCTAACCCTAACCCTAACCCCCCGACTCTAACCCTAACCCTAAATGCGCGCTGCCTCCCGACTCTAACCCTAACCCTCCCGACTCCCGACTCTAACCCTAAATGCCTCCCGACTCTAACCCTAACCCTAACCCGACTCCCGACTCCCGACTCTAACCCTAACCCTAAATGCCTCCCGACTCTAACCCTCCCGACTCCCTCCCGCCTCCCGACCCTGCCTCCCGACTCTAACCCTGCCTCCCGACTCTAACCCTAACCCTAAATGCGCGCTGCCTCCCGACTCTAACCCTAACCCTAAATTCGCGCCTCCCGACTCCCGACTCTAACCCTAAATGCCTCCCGACTCCCTGCCTCCCGACTCCCGACTCTAACCCTAACCCGACTCTGCCTCCCGCCTCCCGACTCTAACCCTAACCCTAACCCTAACCCTAACCCTAACCCTAACCCGACTCTAACCCGACTCTAACCCTAACCCTAAATGCGCGCTGCCTCCCGACTCCCGCCTCCCGCCTCCCGACTCCCGACTCTAACCCTAACCCTACCCTAACCCTAAATGCCTCCCGCCTCCCGACTCCCGACTCCCGACTCTGCCTCCCGACTCTAACCCTAACCCGCCTCCCGCCTCCCGCCTCCCGACCCTAAATTCGCGCCTCCCGCCTCCCGACTCCCGACTCTAACCCTAAATGCCTCCCGACTCTAACCCTAAATGCCTCCCGACTCCCGCCTCCCGACTCCCGACTCCCGACTCCCTGCCTCCCGACTCCCGCCTCCCGACTCTAACCCTAACCCTAAATGCGCCTCCCGACTCCCGACTCTAACCCTAACCCTAACCCTAACCCTAAATGCGCCTCCCGACTCCCGACTCTAACCCTAACCCTAAATGCCTCCCGACCCTAAATTCGCGCCTCCCGACTCTAACCCTAAATGCGCTGCCTCCCGACTCCCGACTCTAACCCTAAATGCCTCCCGACTCTAACCCTAAATGCCTCCCGCCTCCCGACTCTAACCCTAACCCTAACCCTAACCCTAACCCTAAATTCGCGCCTCCCGCCTCCCGACTCTAACCCTAACCCTAACCCTAACCCTAACCCTAAATTCGCGCCTCCCGACTCCCGACTCTAACCCTAACCCTAACCCTAACCCTAAATGCCTCCCGACTCTAACCCTAACCCTAAATGCCTCCCGACTCTAACCCTAACCCTAACCCTGCCTCCCGACTCCCGACTCCCGCCTCCCGACTCCCGACCCTAACCCTAACCCTAACCCTAACCCTAACCCTAACCCTAAATGCGCGCCCTGCCTCCCGACTCTAACCCTAAATGCGCGCTGCCTCCCGACTCCCGCCTCCCGACTCCCGCCTCCCGACTCTAACCCTAACCCTAACCCTAACCCTAACCCTAACCCTAACCCTAAATGCCTCCCGACTCTAACCCTAACCCTAAATGCGCGCTGCCTCCCGACTCTAACCCGACTCCCGACTCTAACCCTAACCCTAAATGCCTCCCAACCCTAAATGCGCGCTGCCTCCCGACTCTAACCCTAACCCTAACCCTAAATGCCTCCCGACTCCCTGCCTCCCGACTCTAACCCTAACCCTAACCCTAAATGCCTCCCGACTCTAACCCTAACCCTCCCGACTCCCGACTCTAACCCTAACCCTAAATTCGCGCCTCCCGACTCTAACCCTAAATTCGCGCCTCCCGACCCTAACCCTAAATGCGCGCTGCCTCCCGACTCCCGACTCTAACCCTAACCCTAACCCTAACCCTAAATGCCTCCCGACTCTAACCCTAACCCTAACCCTAAATGCGCGCCCTGCCTCCCGACTCTAACCCTAACCCTAACCCTAAATGCGCCTCCCGACTCTAACCCTAACCCTAACCCTAACCCTAACCCTAAATTCGCCTCCCGACTCCCGCCTCCCGCCTCCCGACTCTAACCCTAAATGCGCCTCCCGACTCTAACCCTAACCCTAACCCTAAATGCGCGCCTCCCGACTCTAACCCTAAATTCGCGCCTCCCGACTCCCGACTCTAACCCTAAATGCCCGACTCTGCCTCCCGACTCCCGCCTCCCGACTCCCGACTCTAACCCTAACCCTAAATGCCTCCCGACTCTAACCCTAACCCTAACCCTAAATGCGCCTCCCGACCCTAACCCTAACCCTAACCCTAACCCTAAATGCGCGCTGCCTCCCGACTCTAACCCCCGACTCTAACCCTAAATGCGCGCCTCCCGACTCTAACCCTAACCCTAACCCTAAATGCCTCCCGACTCTAACCCTAAATGCGCCTCCCGACTCTAACCCTAAATTCGCGCCTCCCGACTCTAACCCTAAATGCGCGCTGCCTCCCGACTCTAACCCTAAATGCGCCTCCCGACTCTAACCCTAACCCTAAATGCGCCTCCCGCCTCCCGACTCTAACCCTAAATGCCTCCCGACTCTATCTAACCCTAAATGCGCGCTGCCTCCCTAAATGTGCGCCTCCCGACTCTAACCCTAACCCTAAATTCGCGCCTCCCGACTCTAACCCTAACCCTAACCCTAACCCTAACCCTAACCCTAACCCTAACCCTAAATGCGCCTCCCGCCTCCCGACTCTAACCCTAACCCTAACCCTAACCCTAACCCTAACCCTAAATTCGCCTCCCGACTCTAACCCTAACCCTAAATGCGCTGCCTCCCGACCCTAACCCTAAATGCGCGCCTCCCGACCCTAAATGCCTCCCGACTCTAACCCTAAATGCCTCCCGACTCTAACCCTAACCCTAACCCTAACCCTAACCCTAAATGCGCGCTGCCTCCCGACTCCCGACTCCCGACTCTAACCCTAACCCTCCCGACTCTAACCCTAACCCTAACCCGACTCTAACCCAACCCTAACCCTAACCCTAAATGCCTCCCGACTCCCGACTCCCGACTCTAACCCTAACCCTAAATGCCTCCCGACTCCCGCCTCCCGACCCTAACCCTAACCCGACTCTAACCCTACCCTAACCCTAAATTCGCGCCTCCCGACTCTAACCCTAACCCTAACCCTAAATTCGGGCCTCCCAACTCTTACCCTAACTCTAAATAAATTTACCTAAACTCAAAATGCTTTCTTAGATATTTATTTATTTTTAACATTAGACAGGCTTTTTTAGGTGAGAACATAAAATGGAAATACATTAACATACTCAGTCTACTATAAGGTGTTCAAAAATATAATAGAAAATGTACCAAAATAGTAAAAAAAGAAAAAAAAAAAACTCAGAAAATAATAACCAATTCAATCAATGTAAACTGTAATCAGATAAAAATTTAAATCTGAAAATGGTGTATTTCTGCTTGAAAATTTACAGGTTCCATTTCAATCTTCACCTGTTAAGAAAAAATCAATTTTAAGTGAATTCATTTATATCTAAAAACCTATAAGGAAGCTTCAAATTTCAAAATTCACATTCTGAAATTCTTACTATCTGTAAGGCCAATTCAAGCAGGTAAGCACTTTCTCTGCAATTACTATTAGGAATTGTTTAGGATTTTTTGAGATTCATATTTTTCCTTGAAACCTTAATATCTGGCTTTTGACAACAAATCTTATTTGATAACAAGAATTAAGCATCTTAATGAAGGTTAATGAAACGTGTAAAAGCTATATGAAGTTTACATTAAAAGAATGATTGTGACTATTGGTCTCATTGTTTTCTGGAAAATAGAGGCAAAATTTTAAAAAACATTTCTTTAATCAAGTAAATTAAGCAAATTGTTTGATCTTATTTTGTTAAATAATAAGAATACTTATATCCAATTACTGCAAAACTGCCTTCTATTCCCACTAATTTTTACAAATCAATGAATTCTAATCCTAAAATCTTAAGTCTTTATACTTGTGAATATATTTTATATTGTTGTCAAAGGTTATATTTGCTGCTGTAAAATATATTTACTTTGTTCTTTTCTCATCTGTTCCTTACTATGTTTCTATTTTTTAAGCATTAGGTTAAATTTCTAATTACTGTCTTGTAATATAGTTTAAGAAATGGCAGTAAATCTCCTTTCTTTACATTTTTGTAAATTACCATGGACAATTATTTAAAGCTGGTTTTATATATATGTACAAGAATTTTTTTTAGGATTTTGTTTATATAGTTTCTATTGTTATTTCCTTCCAGGTAGTTAGAATCATTTTAAATGGCATATATATAGGAATATGCATGAATTTAGTTTCTATATTACTACTTGGATAAAATGGTTTTTAAGTTAGTCCTTGGATTTTTCCAAATATATCATTATATGATTTGTGATGGTAAAGAACTAAAAATTAAGTCATCCATGAACTGGAGAATCACTAAACAAGTTGTACTATGTGACTCTGATTAAACAATCATAGTTTTACCACATCTGCCTTTACAAACTGTCAAAAGATTTTAAATATCCAAATGAATTTCTTATACAATTTATATTTATGTGTGTGCATATGTATGTGTACATGCATGCGTGTATGTATACACATACCTACCATTTTTCTCCATTGAGGAAGTCAAATGTTAGAAATTTAGACCACAATTTTCAAACAATCCTGGTAATCATTTAGTTCAACATAAATCCTACAATCAATTTTAAGCAGTTCACTTTTCAAGTAGAAAACAAAAAACCTATGGTTTTTATGATGATAATAGGCACTTATGAAATATGCAAATGCATACAATTTTTAAATAGGCAGAGAACAGAACTCTTACCTCAAAAATGGCTCCTTTATCTGTGTTTATCAGAAGATTTATGAGTAAAATTATTGTGAAGGAAAAAACTGACAACTTTATTGGTATTTTGTAATATACAAAGTTACAAATTACAACTGTTTGGTTGCAGGCAATTTACTTAGAATAATTCTCAATTTCCTCAGCATCAAGAAACCTATTGTCCTGGGGTCTTGAATGCAGGTTTTCTGTCACTGTTTCCTTCGTTTTTTTTTTTTTTTAAATTAATAATGAGAATGTTTGGAACGGGCAGGTAGTGGGAATTTAGCGCAAACAGTGGATAGAGCACCAACCCTGAAGTCTGCCTCAGAAAAAAATGAGAGAATGTTGTGAATTGACTACTGTGGCCAAAAAAAAAAAAAAATTACTAAGCATTTTTAAAAAATTCAACTTAAATCGTGATTAAATTTATAGTAAATTCTAAATAAGGATGTTTTCGATACTACTATAATGTCATAATTTTATTTTAAAGGATATTGTTTTTTTTCTTCTTTTCCACTTGTGGTTTCCCGTTTTTCCTTCTTTTCTGTTTTTTCTTTATCATGCCTGGATTCCTATAAAAATCAGAAGAATTAGTAGAACAGAAAATCAAATGAAAAAGCTCTTATTTGCTCTTATAATATTCACATTATGCAAATAATGTTTCTATTAAAACTTTTTTAAAATTTACTTACAAAAAGCCAATTTTGTATTCTTTTATTGTTCCAAACCTTCCCATGACACAAATTTATGATAAAAATGTATGAATAACATAAAATACTTCTTATAAAAAACATTCATCTCTTATTCATGGTATATTTGCTACTTTGTTTTTATGTATTGTCTGGAAACAATCATTTACTAAATACCTACAATATTCAAGATACTATGCTAAGCACAGAGACAAATATTTGAATAAGAAATTGTGAATGCATTTTCATAATCTTAAAAGAAGAAAAGGCAAAATAAGAAGCTTAAGTAGAACTATACAAATTAAAATTAATGGAAATAGGCATTTCTTAAACTTTATTTTCATCTAAACTATAGAAGTAAAACACAAATGTGCACCCACAATTTCATGGAAAAAAATACACTGAACTTAAGTGAATTATAAGAGTCATATTAACACCATAAAAGGAATTTATTCTCTCATACTTTCCAGTTAAGCAAGTAAAAGTCAAAAAAGTTATCTCTTGCCTATCTCTGAAAAACCGTTAAACAAATTTTAACAAAAATTAAAGTTATATGTCAAAAAAAATATTATGACAAAATTGGATTTGTATCAGAAGTCTGGTATTACCTCAATGTCAGAATATAAATCATAAAATTATAAGCAATTTTTTTTTTAGTAGCATTTTATTAGGAAAAGTACCAGTAATTTAGCATAGTGACTGGGCTGCTGGGGTAAGAGTCAGGAAAAATTAAGTACAAATTTTGTTTTGGGGAAAGGTTGATTCTCTTCATTATCAAGATGATTTAGACAATTTCTCTTAGACTAAGATGTCAATAATCTAAAATGATATATCCCTTCACCTTAATATAGGCCATATTTGTTCCTATGTTAATCTGTCATTATCACTAATGGGAATCTTTGGATTAAGATGTCAAAAAAATCACCTTTTTATTAACAACCTGTTGGTATTCTTTATAAAATTATTAAAATACCTAGAAAATTCCAATAAGAAAAAGTTACTATGAGGCTGAAAAGACCAATATAGCAAAGTATTTTACAAACCACAAAGCAGAGATGGAAAAGTAAACATCAAAGCGGTATTCATTCAGCCACTATCAAAATGGTCTAGAGAGAGTGTGAATGGAAACCACCTGGAAAGCCTTCGAATGAAGTCAAACATTCAACACTGAATAAGAAAAAAAATCAGTGTGGCAATTCTGTTACTCTACACCTAAAGTCTAAGAAAGGTCAAATAGTTGAAATCAATCAGGTTTCATTTTAAATCAAGGAAAAGCAGAAAGACGAATTCTAGAATTTCATTATCTCTCTAAAAAAATTTTGTTATTTTTTGGACCCTGAAAAAAGGAGCTGTCTGGCAGAAATTCTGGAAAAAATGAAGCAAAAATGTAAAACTTCTACTATAAATGTAATTGAGACGTGTTTAAAAAAAAAAATTGGAAAAGAAATCAAAGATCTTACTAAATTCTTAAGAAAATGTTTAGAAAAATTGTTTTAACATATAATGCTTGGTTTTGGGGGGATGGGAAAGGAAAAATATTTGGAATTCAAGATTTTGCTAAGGCGAATATAAATGAAACAATAAAATAACAGCTTGAAAATCTGCCTTTTCTCCCTCCCACATATATAAGCACTTTAAAAATATTACCAAACTTATCCTGTCAAACCTCATTTTGCTCCCGCTCTGTCCTATCACAAAATTTCCTTCCTACTTACCTTTTTTCTTTATCATTTTTAAAATGTCTTAATAGGTCTTCCTTATCTCAAGTTTCTCTGCACTTAAATCCTTCTGCAAAAATAACTTCCAAGATTTAACTATTTCCTTTCTTTTTGACAACTGCTAGCTACTTACAGCCTCTATGAGTTTTGTAAATTATGAGTATTTTTATTTTTCCTTAATTTCATGTCTAGAAAATTCATTTCTCCTCCTCTTCCAAACATGGTGCTATTATGGAAAACATTTTCATAATAGTTATGATTGTAAAAGAAGGCACATACCCAAAAGGGAAAAAGAAACAATACTAGAAAGAATAATGAAAATATATTTCAACATATATTCAGAGTCTCTTAAGTCTTTTTCTGAAAATAGCATGTTTCTTCATAAACCCTCTATACTTGTTTTGGATTACTGTATAGCTAAATGAACTAAGTCATCATAATTTGTAATCACACAATGCTGCTGATGCTGAATATATTTTCCTAATTTGGTTTATTTCATTTTGCTTCAGTTATTATATGTCTTATTGCATTATCTTGAATGTAAATTTATGCTGAATGTGGTGATTACATACATATATAATGTATATATATATATAAAAATATTATATTTACATAAATATATATTGCCTATTCTTGTAGTATTACACGTATTTAAAAATAGTCAAGAATGAAACACTAAATTCAAAGTAACACAAGTTACTAATATACAGTTCTCTCAAATATTTAGTAAATCAACCTTAACTTGATACCATCAATTTCTATGTTCTTTCTGTCTTTTCTGGATTTTCAGGATACCATTCCGTCCTACCTTATGTCCTACGTAATGCTCTTTAATATCTTATTTCCCAGATATTGTTCAAGATCAAAATCAATAATCCTGAGTTTTCCCTGCATTGAGTACTCTTCCCTTCTCCCTCTATATTTTATCATCTCTACAGAATCATTACCAGATCTATCCAGTACTAATCTAGTACTAATCTGTCTTTTTCATCATTTATCCAAGGTGACATCTCAGACGACAAAATTCATTATTTTTCTTGCTATAGCTTATGCTTTTCTAAAATTATTTATTACTGTAGAAGAAACCATCATTCAGATAATTAATTAAATCAACAAAGTGATCTCGGTTCATAATAGAATTAACTTTTACTTTTCTTTTAAAGCTAAATGTTCATAATGGTTTTATTCTTTTTCTGTTAAGGGACTGAATTTTTTTTTTTTTTTGAGTTATATTTTCCAGAAGAATTAACCCAGAATACAAGAAGCAATGAACTGTGAAAGAGACGAAACCCCCTGAACTGAAATAATTTGTGTTTTTATACTCTTGTATATCTGGTGCATACAATTAGCACCCCTGGACTACCCCATCTTCATGATCTAATACATTTTTTTTTTTTTTTGGAAAAAATTAGTTCCTTTTCCCACCCCTAATGCTTTCTGTGTGTTTTTCCCCATGAGTACTGCAAGTTGTTTGTACTTATACATGTATATTCTCAAAACTCACCACAGCTTATGAAGTCTATTCAGAGCTTTGGTAATAATCTTAGTTTTTCACATGTTTCCTGAAATTACGGTTTATTGGAGACCCTATTTTTGACAGCAAATTTACCTTTCTGCCACTAGAACTGCTCTTCTCTGTCTTCTCAGTTTTAACTGAGTCACTTTTTTCTTTTCCAGAAGATTTTGACTTAATTTTTTCCTTTTCTTTTTCATTCAAATGAGGAGAATCAGAAGGACTTTCACTTGTACAATGTTTCAAAGAACTAGCTGAAATAACAATTAAGAAAAAGTCAATTTTTTTTTAAATTTTTAGTAAAAAATTTACAAACATAAGGGAATTAAGTAGCTCAAAACGCAAAATAACAAAACAAAGCAATGAATGAAGTGAAGGCTAGACTTACTACTTTAACATCTGAAGAGAAACAATTTCCTGACAGAATAAGCAAGGGAAAATGCAACTAAAGTTAGCAAAAGTGGAGATATACACACCACAAAAGAAAATATTACTTTAAAAAAAGGTATCAGAACTCTTGAAAACAAATCAAGGTTGCCATTGTTGTTATAGGAATACCTTTGGCAAACTTGGAGCTACTCCTAGTTCTGCACTACTCCTTTTATGAACTTTAAATAAATGTCTGAAATTTTGCTCTCTGGCACTGAAGAAAGTTTATTTTTTGTTTTAGACATTTATCTTATCTTTACATGTAATATTAACAAGTTTTAACATTATATGAGCTACCTACTTGCTCCATTTTCTTCTTTACTTCTTTTAGTAGACTCTTGTGGGAAATCACGATCATTGTTTGAATGATCCTAAAGTCAAATAATTAAATCCTGTAAACTTTTTGTAAGAATTGTTGTTTTTTTTTTAAGTACTGAGAAATGTGAAGTTATTTATACAGATTCATGCAGTAATATTTTCATATCTTATTTTTCAACTTTCAATACTAAAATAATTTTTTTCTATATACCAATATTACTATAATCACAGCTGAAAAACACTGACTTCAGTAGTAAGACGGTCTTCACAGGATCAAGGAACATATCTGATCTCTTTTCTACTTAAAAGTATAACAAATCCAAATCCAGAGTAGAATTCTTATTACATGACCTATACTTCCTGACCTATAAAAATATAACTCGTTATTTAATTAAAGAGGCAAAAAGTAGTAATACTTCAATGAGTTAGTAATTCCTTTTACTCTATTCTCAGAAAATTTTTGTTGATTTTTTTTTAGTTCACAGTAACTTTACAATATTTTAATCTTTGAGATGGAATCAATGGACCAACCTAGATCAGATTTTGCCCAGAACAGCTATGTTTTTCAAAAAATCAAAAATCAAAATGAGCCTGATTTCAGGTGACATTACACTTGAGTTAAAACAAAACAGCAACGCGGACATAATTGACATTTTAAGACTAAGAAGGAAAGTCATTATAGAACATATTAAAATCATAGCAGTCAAATAATGAGCATTAATTAAATAAGGCAGAATTACAAAAAATTAATTAAAATGTTAAAAGAACTAATAAAATGACTTCAATATAATATGATCTTCTGAGAAAGAAACAGACAACAATCAGAAAGGATTAAAATAGCAACAGTTGTACTATTAGTGGCAGAAGTATCTATATTGAGGGGTTCAAATATCAGTTCAGCCCTAGAATCTGATTAGCCCTTATATCTATACTTTAAAATGTATTGTAGGACTTTGAAATTAAAAATGTGGTTAGCTTCATGTTGTTTTTTAATAAATATTTATCATCTATCTCCAATGTGTACAGTCTTGCAATTATTGGAAAATTAAATAAAAGCTTGTAGAGATTATGATTATGCATGAATAGTTAATAAATTTTCATAGTCATCTTGAAAAATTACAAACCCTTTTCCGTTCTTTCCTGTCCTTGTCATCTTTCTTTTCTCTCTCTCTGGATCTTTCCCTGGACTTGTCCAAATCTTTCTTGTCCATTTCTTTTTCTTTATTCTTGGGAAGTATTGGAGTAGCATGGTTAATGCAATGCTGTGACATTAAGGCAACATTATTAAAGTTTTAAAGTATTTGAAATTAAATAGTATTGATGAAGAGGGGAAAATGCGATGACATTTAAATTTAAATGAAAATTTAGGATTAGTGCCAAGCTCTACTTATTTCTAAGAAATAAATTATTCCAATGGTCCAATTTGGGAGCTAAAGAAATTTAAATGTAATTCATAATACAGAATTGGAAGGATGATAATTGAGATACTAAAAAACTTCTGAATTTTAATTTTTTTATTACTCAAGAAAAATGGGAAACCATGCTTGCTCGGATAAATTCTACTGTCCAATTATAAAGAACAATTAAAAATTTTACTAAAAATCTATGAGAAAATGAAAACTGCTACACTGCTACTAATGTACTTCGCCAATATAGATACACACAAAAAAACTCAATACGTATTACACATATAATTAACAATGTTAATTCACACATCCACACCCATCAACCTACACATACCCAAAGACAGACACACACACACACACACAAATACATACACACATACACACATGTAAATTCTGCTGGGAAAAGACATGAGCAACTATGGGTAAATCAGGAAAGTCTTCTTGCAGCTCTGTAGAAAAACTGAAAAGTCATTTTGAAGAATAGAGTTAAACAAGTTTCTTATGATGCCATTATGGCACAAAGTTGATAAAGTAATATAAAAAATAATTTTTAGAATAGAGGATTAGTAATTTTTACAATTTTAAGTTTGAGAGAAAAGCTTTAAAATTTTTTCATTAATGTCTTTTTACATCAGATGGCAGATGAGATGGAAGTGTCCTAGAGTTTTCTTATTTTTCCTCTAATAATAATCACAATCACCTATGCCTGTCGATATTATGCAATTCGATCAATCTTTCCCCAAATGATGATCACCAGGAACCACCCATTGTTTTAAAGACTTTCCATGATTTCTGTTAAACATTATAAAGCATTTATCAAAAAAAAAAAAAAAATTAAGCAAAACAAGCAATTATTGGCAAATAAATATAAAGGTTTCAATCTAGTCTCTGTTTTATGAGTTTTTTAGAATTATGTTGGCCAATGACTTGATCAGAACTGTTTTTCAAAGTTATTTATTTTTACAATATTGCTGTTATTGTAAAAATTTGGTTTTCTGGTATTTACTCATTTTACATCACAAGGAATCATTCTAAAACATAAGAGTACCATGATCAAGACAGGGGGCAAAGCGCATATATGTATAAAATATACTGACTGAAAAACTCGATAAAGAATGTATATTTGTTCCTTTTAGGACATGCTAGTTTATAACAGGGATTTTGTATTTTTTTTTTCTGATGTACGAGGGGAAGAGTGACAGAGAGAAAAGATGAATTATTTTATTCTTTGAAAAACTTGTTAAATTGTTAAATTTGTTTAAAATTTAAAAAACAATTCATATTATATAGTGTTCGTGTTAAAATATTAAAAAGAATAAGGACAAAAGGAATTTTATTTACTGTAACTAAAGCAATTTATCATCCTCCACAAGAAGGCAATAATGAAGAAAAACTACAAATGTTCCTAAGGTAAAGTATCAAGTAAACCGCCATAATTATTGCATATTATTATTATTATTACAACTACCATAATATAAATATTATTAACATTCAGGACAAAAATCATTACTTGATAAAAATTGCTGAACATCTAACTTTTAAGAAAATAAACAATCCCACACCAGAAATTTAAATCACCCCTATTTAATAAATATATGCCATTAATAGAAAATCCTAGCAAATCAACAGAAAAACAAAACATTCAAGAAATAATTTCAAGAAATTAATTGCATACAAAAACAGGTGCAATAAAAAGGTAAGTCAGAATATATATATATAATAATAATATGTTAACTGGCTAAAAGTTATAGTATTAAATATACTTTTAAAAAATTATTAAAATAATTTCTACTAGTGAATTATCAATACCACCACTTCAATCAACAACCTCAAATATTCTTAAAGACTAATGAATCCAAGACAAGATAAGTAAGCAAATCTGATACTGTGTAAAGAAGCAACTCCACTGGAGATGATTATTCCTTCAACAGATGCTATTGCACCAAACCCTTACAATTATTGGGTGATTTTTAAAAGAAACCTATGGGACTAACATTAAAAAAGACAGGAAAACTTGGTTTGGTATTGCACCCTAACAAGTTGCTTTTATTCTGCCTCTATGGTATCTTATTATTCTTGCTCTAAAAGACCAATCTATTTATATTCCCAGTGTTAAACATACAGTTTTTGCATGTAAATAGTTAAAAATGTTTTTCTTCATTCACAACTCCAAAGCCCTATGCAAAATACTATATTATTATTACTCCAACGAGGAAATTCTATTATTTTATTTAAAATAAACAAACCTTTGTTGAGGATTCCTTGACTTCACAAATATCCTACAAAAAAGAAAATAATACACAAGTTAGCAGTTATGAAAAAACTTGAAAAATTGTGGAAAAGACATAATTTTAAAAAAACCAATGCTACTTCTGAGAAGTAAAAGTAAAAGTTTGAATTGTTTTGAATTTTGAAGGTTTACATTAATAAGAACATTGTTACGAAAATAACAAAAAACTATATCACATCTGTACAACTTCAGCAAAAAAAAAATTAGTAACTTTATAACTTTCATTTTTAAATTAAATAATCCACAAAATTTCAAAACAATTTTTTTAATCACTTATTTTCATTCATTGTTTTCCCTTTAAGAAACATCTCTAGCACCATCTTGGTGTCTTCATTCCCAAAATAATTATTTGGGTGAAAGAGAAGATGGATTAACACATCATTTTTTATTTATTTATTTATTCATTCATTCATTCATTCATTTATTTATTCATTCGTCTGTTTATTTATTTATTTGTTTGTTCATTCATTTATTTATTTATTTATGCATGCATATATATATATATATATATAATAATATAATATATGTAATATATATTATATATATATAATAATATATCTGATATATATATATATATAATATATATATATCAGATACATTTTTACATATGTATGTATGTATATATACACATACACATACACACACACACACACACACACACACACACACACACTTAAAAATCTATCTGCTTTCCCTCCCACTCAAATTTAATCTATTTAGAAAAAAAAGGTTGTTTCATTATTTTTAGTTCTATTCTCAGACTCTTGAATGTATTAGAAGTGAAATAAATAAAAGATGACTGATTTTTAAAGTTCATATATTATAAAAATTTAAAGAATCCATAAATTACACTTAAAATAGAGCTTTAACATGCTTTATATTTACCATTTCATTCAATCCTTACAAAATACTGTGTGGTATATTTCTGCATTTTATAGATTAGGAAACTGAGAAAAATAAGGTTTTATATAGGTTTTGCATATTAAAGTTCAATACATAAGCATCATTTTTCTGTAGTGCATAATTAGACATTCATTTCCCAATTTTATAAAACATTTTAAGAATTAGGAAGAAAGGGAATTTAAAAAAGGAAAATAGATTTAAAATTTACAACAGTGTAGGTGGGTAGGGAACAGCATTTTCTGTGATCTCAAAAGAATTAAAAACTTAGGTGATGAACACCAATTAGGGAATGGCTGAACAAAATGTATGAACATACATACATATGAATGTAATGGAATACTACTGTGTAATAAGAAATTAGAAGGATGCTCTCAAAAAACCATTTAAAGACTTACATGAAATAATGCTGAATGAAAAGAGCAGAACCAAAATTTACTCTTTGCTCCAACACAATTTATTCATTCTGGAAGATACTATTCACATCCAGAGGAAGAACCATGGAATCTAAATATAAATCAAAACAAACTATTTTCTTATTTTGTGTTTTTTGTTTTTTTGGTTTTTTTTAAGACTTTTCTTTTTGTTCTATTTTTTTTTCATATGATTAATGTGGAAACATTATTCCACTGTTTGTCAACTTGAGGAAAAGAAAAGGAGGAAGAACCACAAAACCTACAACATAAAAGTTTTCAAAAAATGACTGCTAAAAATTCATTCTGTATAACTGGAAAAATAAAAAATCATTTAATAAAATAACTATAATATTAATTAATTTAATAATAATTTAATGATTTATAATTTGTTTATAATTCATTTATTTAATAAATTGTTAAATAAAAATTTAATAAAAATAAAATGAAACGAAGGAGATAAAGAGGGAGAAAAGGTGGGAGTAAAGAAAGGAGAAAAATGAGAGAACTTAGAGAAGAGCTAAAGGGAGGAAGAAAAAGCAAAATAATGACAAAAGGCAAAAAGGATAAATGATGAAAAGGGAAGGGAAAGGGTCAGAAAGAAGAAAAAAAGACAAAAGAAACGAAACACTTTAAAATTGAAATGATGTGATGAACAATGTGAATATAATACAGTTAAGGAGTATATACTAGAATATCTCAATTGTATAGGTAGAGAAATTTTCTACGCAACCTGTGCCCTATGAGTTAACCTAAGCTAATTTATTCCAATTGGGAGATGAAAATTAAGATAGCAAAAATGCAACATCGATCAAGGTTCTAGGACAAGTGACTGTAAGATGATTTCAGAAAAACTTATTAAGATCTACGCAACTAATACCAAATGAAGTCATTAAGAGAAAGTTGCAATACAGTAACAAATATACGATACAAGGATCAATCTTGAATGATTTAACTACTTTCAGAAATGATTCAAAACAATCTCCAATTATTCATGTTTCCAAAGAACTGATGTCATCTGAATATACATTAAATCATATCATTTTTCATTTTCTTTTTTCTCAAGTCTTTCTGTAGAAAATGACTAATGTAGAAATGTTTTATATGATTACTAATCACCTAAAGAGGAAAGGAAGAAGACAAGAAAGGATGGAAAACTGGAACTCAAAACTTCAACAAAAAATGTTTTAAAATGCTTACCATGTAATTGGGAAGAAATAAAATATAGTTTTTCAAAATGCACTAAAACATTTTTAAAAATACAAGCATGCATTTAAAGGAGAAAAGAAAATGTTTATGCATGTCATAGAATATATGATTACTCATACTCAAAAGGAACATAGATGTTAGAATTTCAAACAACTAATTTCAAAATGATTTTTGGTATTTGCAGATTCACACTAACCTTAACTGTGGATGAATGCAATGGGGATAAACGAATATCAAGTTTTCGTCGTTTCTGTTCTGTTATGAGAAAAAATAATTAAAAATTATTCTAAATTAGTTTCTTCATCAATGATTGTAAGGAAACTCAAAAAGAAAAAAAAAATTCTTTTCATTAAAATACTTTCTTTTTTTTTTAATTTCTCTTACCCTTTTCAGATTCTGGCATTTCCAGCCGGAGACCAGATGACTTTAAGAACCCAGTAACTGATTTTTCTCCTCCTTTTGTACTTTCCTTGCCTTTGCTTTCCTTTGGAACATCTCTTTCTCTGGATGGCTCCTTTTCTCTTTCTTTTTCTACAATCAATTTTGAATCTATGTTGACCACACTCATCTTGCATTTGTCATCCTTAGAAGCTTTTTCTTCCTTTTTAACTTTTTCTTTATCACATCTGAGTACTTTTTCTTTTGTTTCCCTTGTCTTTTCATCTTTATTTATCCGGTCATCTTTTGGTTTTTCTTTACTCTCTTTACTAAGTAGTTTAGTCTCAGCAAAAGCAGGTGGAATCTTTTCCTTTTTCTCTTTCTCTTTACCAGTTTTTTCTTTTTCATTGTCTTTGATAATTTTGCTTTTTTATAAAACAAAGAATGGATACAGTTTCCAATTTAAAAGATATGAACATTTTAAAATATACAATCTTAGTTTCACATTAATAATTAAATTATCCAATTTTTGCTAAGCATCACCAGTACACAGTACCTAAATACAAGCTGACTTCCTATTTGATATGTTCTACAAAGAATACCATAAGATCCAGAAGGTACAATCACTCATATAACAAAAACTCTATATGCTAATTATACAACCTTACGTTGGAGATGATACTATATGATTATCCTGTATACAGTGAATATAAAAATTTTTTAAAGTTTCCATGTAAAAAAGGGAGAAATTAAATGAATGGAAAATTTGTCAAGTTAAATTGAGCTTATTCCTGATTTTTTTTTGATCCTGAGACCAAAGCTCTCTAGCTCTCTAGATTAGGAGCAAAGTGTTTTGGAAAAACTTATGGTTACCTGGAGTGGATGAGAAAAAAAAGAGAACAAAGTAAAAAATGTACAATAGTTAAAAAAAAAAAAAAGAAAAGAAAATCTACAAGGTAACCAAGGAAAGATAGTAATTCATGAATATTAAATAAGAAGTATTCAAAGCTTTAAGGGTATAATTTATAAGGCTGGTTCTTTTTTAACATCTCTATCTCCCTTTTGTTAGGCACCAATCTGATGATTTAACCTTTCTTTTCTTGTTTACTTCTCTTCTTTTAAAATATCTGTAGAATAGCATTTGTTAGGGACACAGTAATATTTACACTTATTTGTACAGCATGGAATTAGGGCTTCTTTAATTTTTTAATTAATTTTTTCCTTAATGAAGGTTCAATTCTTTAATGAGGGCTCAGATTTAAGAAATAACATCAATGTGGTTGATAACAACTAGAAAGTGTGAATGTGAAAAGAGGAGAGACTGCTGAATTGTAATAGCAAAGAAAAGCACCTAAAGATAAAAATATTCTTGGATATTCTATTGTCAACACACATTTACTACCAACTAAACTGCAAGCATAATGTTAAATGGTAGGAATATAGTCAGTAAAGAAAAAGTCCTTCATAGATGAAGTGTCTTATATCATTGGATCATAATATGTACATAAGGAAGTAAAAATACTATGAATTTAAAAAGTTTAAAAGGCAAAATTCTGGTTGATAATGGTGATTTTATACTTGATCTTGTTTATGGAATTATAAAATAACAGTCAAACCTGACTTCCTAAGTAATAAGGCAGCAGTAACTAAATGCATCACCACTATACAACATAAAATGTCTTACTAAATTATATCAGATCTAGAGAAAGAAAGGTAGCATAATTAAAATTCATTATAATAATCAGATCAGATAAAACAAGGTTACACTTACCTATTGAAAACACTGTTTCCATTAGTTGGACTCATTTTTAATGATGTACTGGCTGTTTTAGTAAGAACTTTCAGAGAACATTGAAAATTTTCTTTTAATTTATCTGGAATTTAAAAAAAAGATTTACATGATAAATCTCTAAATAAGTACAAGATAATTGAATAAATTACAGTAATACAGAATACAAAGCCTTTCAGTCATGCCCAACTCTCCATGAGTCCTTTTGGTGTTTTCTAGACAGAGATACGAACGTTTAGTTCATCTTATAGATCAAGAAACTGAGGATTTATCCAAGAAACCAGATTTGAATGCATGAAGATGTCAGGAAGACTAATACCACCTAAAGCTAAGCTTCCTTTTTTCAGGTAACAATCCCTTAATTCAGTCAAATTAAAATTTCCTCAGCAAAAAATTCTAATTTTCTGACTCCCAATAGCAATTTATAGCTTGTTGGAAGCACCACTTCCCCTATAGCATGTAGGTGTGTTGGTGGGGGGATTAACAACAGTTTCAGATATTATCTTCACATTAATATAAAGGAATTATAATATAAAGGGCTGCTGTGACTATACTATTAATACAGCATTTTTGTTCATTTAAACCCCAAATGCTGGTAGTTAATCTTTTTTTTGGCACCTCACAAAATATCTACAACTTAAACAAATAACAACTTTAGAGACAAATGATTTAATTTGGCAATAGTAATTAACAATAAAGATTGATTTAAAAAATCTTCTCTTTCAGGTAAAATTAGAAATAACAATTAGTTGTTCTATTAAGTAGAATTTTGTAAGAAAGCATCATTAAAAATCATAATAACCAGAGAGAGAGAGACAGGGGAAGAAAAAGAGAAAAATAATACATATTGAGAATTCTTAGTTCCTAACTTGTTTCTGCTTTCTACTTTGTCTCTAGTTTGTCACAGAGGTATAACTCTTAACTTGAATGACAATTTCATCTTACTCCAAGAAAAAGTACTCATATTCTTTGTCTATTTTCTCTATAATCTTTACAATTTTTCATATTTTTATTTATTCAAGTAAATAGATCTGTTCACTAAAATAAATGAATTTATGAATTCTGAGACTTAAACGAAGTCTCAGGAAACACAGGAAGGGATCAGGTTATTTCAGACTGCAAAAGCTGAAGATTTTACATTTGAACTTGAAGACAAATGGAAGCCACACCTTAATAGTGTGGCTGATATAGGCAGATTCATGTTTCATAGTATTTCTTATAGGCTGGAGTAACTGAGACCCTCTTGCAATTATCCTGACAATAGCATAAGAAACACTGAGACTGCAGCCCACCTCTTCCTTGCACATTTGCAGTCTATTCATAACATACTAAGAGTTCATACATTTTAACACAATTACATTAGTGATATGTTCTCTCTTCTCTATGATAAATATTAAGGTCCATATCTTTGAGGCTTACTACTATAAGGAAAAGAACCACAATACTCCAATTTCCTTTCTCTTTACACATCTTCAAAGTAGAATTTTATTTCTAGAGCTCTCTCTCCTAATTTTATACATACATATCATGTAATATTATAAATTACAACAATCTGTAATTGTTTATTTTTTGTCTCTCAGATGTTCAATAGAAAATGAAAACTCAATCCATGATTATTATAAATTCAATAAAACAAATAGATTGTTAGCATTTTTTTTTCATTTATATCTATTTAGAATTAGTGAATATACACAAAATATTCAAGGACATTAGTATCTCACTAAATATTTAGCACATTAATTTATTAATTCCCAGAATTTTAAAAATGGTATACCAGTGTCTTCAGTACTGCTTTCTTCCACTTTAGTCGCAGTTATGGAGAGGGATGTAGTTAAACCAACACCACCAGCACCATTTTGTATGGGTGCAGCAACAATATTCCTTGGAGGAGGGTCTTTGTGATGAAATTCACTTTCTGGTATCATAGAAAGTTTTCTATTTTTCAACTGCCCAGAATATCTTAAAATTATTTAAAATATTAAAAACACAAGTGTTAATAATGAACACAATTTTTTTCATTACAAATGTAAATTTAAAAAATTTTTATTTTATCTTAAATTTGATTCTTTAAAGAACTAATATTAACTTTTATTTTGATTTTGACATTATATGAAAGCCTTTTAAGAGGTTGAAAAAATAAAGCCAACTCATTTACAACTGCACCTTCAAAAATATAATATTCAACTCAATATCAAATTTAATGTAACAAGGAAATATTTGTTACTAAAGTTTTATTAATATTTATCAAAAACAAAATTTAACTCTTTCAATTCTTAAAATACCATTTTGACTCAACACTATCATTCAATACATCGTATGCATTCTACTTTACCATACCTTATGAAAAAACTATGTTTAGAAAATAGTATGACTTTTACAAATTGTCAAATTTGTAAATCCCCAAGGTCAAAACAAAAGTATTAGAAAGATTTCAAAATCTACTTGAACTATTCTAGTAAATGATTTTAATATAAATTTATACCCCATAGCCAATGCATAAAGATCAGGCCTCTTTCCTTTCTCTTCTTGACAAATCTTAAGGACTCGTCTTTCCAATGCATGACCCAGGTTCAGGACTTTTGGATACCACGGTAGTATTTTTGTAAGGACAACCAAAATATTTCTGATATGGGTATATTCTCCAGTTTCAAGGCAATGTACTGAAGCCTAAAATACAGATTTTAAAATAATGATTCAGGTAAAATAATAAAAGAAACAAAATTTATCACAAAATCCTTAGTTTGTTCTTGTTACCTTTGTTAGCTTATAGTGCCATTTGTGTACCACATGTCGGAAATTCTCATAGTCTAGCTGATCAGCTTTGTTTCCACCATCAAATCCAGTTGCTCTTAATATGGTAAGGAAGCCAGGATAATTACCACATTCCTAAAGAGCAAATTACATTTTAAACCTCAAACAAAACTGCAAACATTTCCAAACATTTATAAAGTACAATGAACATGAAAACAATAAATCCATAAGTATAACATTTAAAAATTAATATTAGTCCCCACAAATGATATAAAAAAGAACTCTAAAATATAAAAAAAAAGAAAATCCATATATTTAATGTTATACCATATCCAAAGATGAACACAAGAATCTTGCAATTAAACCTTACAAATTTTCAAAAGGTACCCTTACAACGTTTCTATAAAGAGAGGCAGCTAATCAGCACAGTGGATAGACAGCCCTGAAGTTAAGAGGACCTGAATTTAAATCTGTCCTCAGACACTTATCATTTCCTAGCTGTGTGATCCTGGGCAAGTCACTTAACTCAAATTGAATCACCAGCCAAAAAAAAAAAAAAAAAAAATTTAAAAAAAGCATTTTCTATAATGTGGCAAATTCTTTTTCATGTTATTCATATTCTATGAATTTATGTTTTGATAACTTAGGCCCTGGATTTTCATTATTTTCATTCAAAAAACTCACCTTAAATTTATCATCTTTCCCCAGGTGCTAAATGTAATTTTATTTGTATTATGGTTTATGTAGAAAATGATATTTAATATTTCTGTTTTTTGGTAATGTTTCCAAAGTTCCTATTAATATAAAAGTTTATATAAAATAGGTACAAAAGAGATACACCAAGATGGGAAATTTCAAATAGAAAAGGCTACTTTACTTTTATAGGTAAATTTTGTATTTTATATTTTTAATATTTTAACTATTTTTTACATTTTAATTACACACTAATATTAATTTTAAAAACTTAAAACATTATTTTCTTACCTTTTCATAAATTTTTCTGTCACTATGCCATTTAGTTACAGTTGCTAGCATATAACACAAAAATCTGCCATATCTACTTGCTTCATTCTCAGTACAACTTGCCACTGTGTAAACTATATCAGAAAAAACCTGCAAAGATGAGAATTTAAAATATACAAAATTTTTTTTCAGCTTAAAAACTGATTTATTACATTTCAAACTCAATTATAAATTTTCTTAAATATGATTACAACAATATTTTTTTAAAAATACTGAAATATCATGCTTAAGATGACAATTTTAGTTTAAAAACACAAATATATTGACACCAAATAAATTCAATTTTATTTCTATTCCAAGTCACATCATAAAAAGCAGAAGTTTCCATCATTCATGTGGACAAGAGCAGAAGGCCCTCAGAAACAAGTTTAAGTGGATGATTGAGAAAAAAATGAATTGAACTGTCTTATTGAAATACAATTTTAAAAAATATAAACAAAATATAATTTATATTTAAAACAAAATAGTGACAGCTTTAAATATTATAGAAAAAAATTAAACAACTTCATGTACATTATGTCTATTTCATCATTTACTTCAATCTTCTCCAATAAGATTTTTCTTGTCACTATGTTACCAAAGTCCACCTTCAGTATTTGACCTCCCAACGAACAAAATAAATTAATTGAATATTGTCTGATTTGTCCTTGATCAAGTCAACAACCACTAATTAGTTCAGCTTTCTTTACAATTGTTTGAATTGTTCTTCCAAAGTTCTGCAATGATTATTAAGCTCAATCTAAAATTTAATATTGTTTCATTCCCTCTGTATTTATCATAAAGTGATGGGACCAATTTCCAAGATCTTAGAGTTTTTTGATGTTAAACTACAAATGTTTCATATTCAAAAGGTTTTACAGCATATCTGAGATTCTCAATTTTTCTTTCAGCAACCTAAATTCCAATTTTTGATTTTATTATGAATTAAAAACTTTAAAATTTCCAACTTTAAAAAATGCATTAATATTTTTGAATACTAGACTTGTGATATTTAAATCTAGTCAATAATTCTAATATCCAATAAATACTGCTTAGGAAAACATTCTACAAGAAGACAATGAAGTTGCATAACTTCATGTTACATCCAAAAATAATCTGTGCCAATCTGGTTAAATGTGGAGATATTTATTTTTAAAATTCTGAACAGTAATTGTCAATTTTATTAAAATAAAGTACAAAACTGATTTCCAAGCAAAAGTAATGATGAAATTAGAGATTTCTGAAGGAGAAAAAATTTATACAAAATTAAAAAAAGTTTACAAATAACTTACACGATCATAACAGAGAAGAGTGGAAAAATTAGGAGTTTTCTGTTGGTGTACTAACTCCACAAAATGAGAACAATAAAGAGCATCTATGGCAGAAAAAATGCACCGAGGAAATAAACACAACTGTAGAAATTTTGTGATAGTCTCGTTTTTGGTAGACTCTATAGAAAAAATAAAATAGAATAATGATGTTCTTAAAGACAAAGATTTGCTTAAATTCATTTAAAGACATATTTTTATGTGGCAGATGGGGAGACAGAATAGAATAAAATAAAAGATGCATTTCTTAAGATACCAAGCATATACTATTAATTCACTTGAAATAAAAATTCAATCCATTAAGACAATTTTTACCTTAAAGGAACTTACATATTACAGCGAGAAGAAAATATATAATGTAGAGCTAAGAATTGTAATGATATGAAAATGAAAACTAATAAGAGGCCTTTCATTTCTTTAACTTCATTTAAGGATAAGGAAACTGAAGGAAAGATTTACATTCTATTGTTTTCCAGGCATCCAGGTTAAGATGCCTCTCAGGTTAAACTTATTACTGTTTATCTCATGGCCACACAACTATTTACAAGTATATACTGAGCCCCAACTTCCCCACTCTGCTTTCTCTCCTCTCTGAACTTTTTAAATAAAGGACTTATCAACTTATACCATCTGCTGCCCTTTCCAGTTTTAACCCCATAAGACAAGATAATTTCTAGTATTTCTGAACCATCCTCTTCTAGCTTTTTTGTGTGGTCTTCCAAGCTTGAGGGAAAAGTTTTTTCTTTCTTCCCATTTTATATGTGCCAAGAATTAGCATTTAATAGTTCTTAAATGAATCCAATAGCATATGAAATATGTTATATAAAATGACAAAATATATAAAATTTACATATCGTCACTGGAAGGAATATATATATACTGTGAGCCCACAGATCAGAATCAGGTCAGAATAGTAGTAAACAATTGAAATATCCCTGAAAATTTAGGAATCCCTCTCAAAGTTTCTTCTTCCCTGTAAACAAAGCAGGTTAAACATCAAGAAATAGGCTGAGTAAATTAGTGAACAAGAGAAAAAAATTTTAAATTACTATGATGACATCAAGATCAAAATACACATTCAAAATAATACAACAAAGTCAAAATTTCTATATCCAAAGCCTCCAATAAACATATGAGTTGCTTTCAAGGCCGAAAAGCTCAAATTCTGAAAAATCAAGAAAAGAGAGTTAAAAGAAAATCTAGGAAGAGAAATGAGTGATGCAAGAAAAATATGAAAAAGGATCAACAGCTTGATAAAGGACACATTAAAAATTAATGAAATAAATATCTGAAAAAACAAAATAAACCAAATAAATAAATAAAACAAAAATCCACTGCAGACAAAACTGTCTTGAAAAGGAGTAATGATGAATTGGAAAAAAAAGCAAAAATTCATCAAAGAAAAAACTTCCTTAGTAATCAGAACTGGTCAAATAAAAAAGGTACAAATATGAAAATAATTCCTCAAAAACTAGTTATAAATAAGTAGAAACTAATTTAAGAATCAAAAGTTGGAAAATAATGTTAAGCATGTCAGTTAAAAAAAACAACTGACTTGGAGTAACAGATTACAGATAATTTTGAAGTTATGGGAGTTTCTGAAAGTCATGATTCCCCTCACCCAAAAAAAGAAAAGAAATCAAATATCATTTTCCAAGAAATTATGAAGGAAAATTGTCCTAATATTTTTAAAACAGAAGACAAAATAGAAATTGAAAGAATCTACCAATCAGGTCTATTAAAAAACATCAAAATGAAAACTTCCCAGGAACATTATTGTCAAATTTTAATTTCCAATCAAAGAGAATATTGCAAGCATACAGCAAGAAACAATTCAAACGTTATGGAACCACAGTCTGGATAACACAGTCTGGATATTAGTTAGCAAAACTTTCTGGGAAGGAGGAGATTATATGACTGTTAAATAAAATAAAGCATTTTCAAAAATTCCTAATGAAAAATCAGAAAATCTGATTTTCAGAAGAAAGTTCAGAAGACTTTCAGTCTTGTTAAAAAAATGCTCTAAATCACTTTTGACTAATTGCTATTAGAGTTGTTGTGAAACTTATTCAAAGAATTTGGACCTCTGACCAAAGGTATGCACACAAAATTGGACACATCTTTTGATCCATCAGTAGGCATATAACTCAAAAGAGATAAATATTTATAGCAGTTATTTTCTGGGGGCAGAGTATTACAAATTGTGAAATGGATGAACAAATTGTCACAATTGTGATAGAATGCTGAAAAATCAAGAAAAGAGAGTTAAAAGAAAATCTAGGAAGAGAAATGAGTGATGCAAGAAAAATATGAAAAAGGATCAACAGCTTGATAAAGGACACATTATGTTTTAGACTAAGGAATGTTGATTCTAAACAGGATTCTAAAAAAATAAAAAAGAAATTAGTAGAACCATAACCTTGTATGCAGTAGTAATATAAAATACTATAAATGACAGCTATTCTCAGAAATAGTGATGCAAGACAACTCTTATGAATTTAGGATGAAAAATATTATTTCCAGAGAAAGAATGGGGTCTGATACCAAGTTGAGGCTTATTTTTATTTTATTTTGGTTTTGACTTGTGAATAAATGTTTTATTTTAAATGAATAAAATATGGAAATATGTTTTACATGACTACACATGTATAATCTGTGGTGAGCTTTTTCTTCTCAAACACAGCCAGGTGATAAAAGTTCAGATCTTTTATTATCCCAATATAGCCCGGTTAGCTTAGAGGCCTATCTCTCTGCTTGGTTCCAAGAGCTCCCTCCAAATGTCACCAAATCCAAAGGTTTTGTCCTTCAGCCTCTGCCTCTGCTTTCTTCAGCCTCCAGCCAGCTCCAATTCTTCATGTCATTCCGGTGAAATCTGATCAAGAGCCTCTGTCTGTTTCTTTTATACAAGAGGGAGGAATTGTGGGATATGAGAGAGAGGGATTATGGGTTTTCTCCCATAGTGCTCTCTGGCCCTAAGAGCTTTAAGGGAGGTGTGAATTCCCAAAGTTACAAAGTTTACTTTGTGAAGCTGGCATACTTGTGAACTCCAATGAGTAAAGGTACAAACACAAGCATTGTACTAATTAGTTCCACTTAGTACCTTGTTTCAGGTTCTGCCCAAAACATCTTCTTGTAAGATTAGATCAACTGTAATGAGTTAGCAGTTTGTAAAGATTCCAACATCTCCCCCTTTCTTTTGATTTAGAACATAGGGTGGTCATGACCTCCCTGATTTCTCAAGGAGGTGAGAACCCCACCTAAAAGGTGATCACGCCTTCCCTGACACCTCAGGAAAGGAGATGAAAACACCAAAGGAAATAGGAAATCAAATCAGATTAGCGGGTTTCTGAAGGGGCTCACTTGAAACAGGTATGAAACAAGATGTACATAAATCCATCCGTATGGGAAGCATTACCCATAATTACATAAAATACATAAGCACATAGCAATATAACACAGGCTAGTAGTAATGTAACAAATAACATGAATCAACCTGAAAATTTACAAATGTCCATAAGTCCTAGAAATAGTCCAAAAAGGATTCCGTTGTCCATTAGTTCATGTGCCAGGAATCCAATAATTCCTGTAAGCTCTGAAGTACTGCAAAAGTCTCATTAACAATTTTTCATCTCAGGGAATCCAATGATTCTTGCTGTTTTTTCAAGAACTGAAACAGTCTCATCTTGTGTTAGGAAATCCAATGATTCCTGAAGATTTTAAAAGCCCTTTTAACAGTTTCATAGTCAGCCATCTGATTCTTTCTCCATCTGTGGAAATATAAGCAGATCCTCTTCCCCAAGCAGTTAATCTAATTCCCTTCTATTTACCAAATTTGGGATTTCTCCTCATCATCTGGTAATTACATTGGAGTCGTTTGCATTGGATATTGTCTTGTTGTCTTAAAAGGCCTGTATTCTCCCCAACTGTAATCCTGATTGCTTTTCTGTTGGTTGATGACCAGAGTTCTGAATTTCTAAAGTCTCTCTGGGTGTAACCTCAGCTGCTATCATGCCCCACCTGTCCTTTGATTGATACTTTGGAGCTGGGTCCTGCCTCTCATTCCTCTGGGTCAATCTACATTCAGAGGCCCAATGAAAGCCTCGGTTACATTTTGGGGCATGGGATTTTGGGTTTTCTCTCACCCTATCTTCTCATTGTATCTCTGTATCTACATTGGGCTCTTAGATGTCCAACTTTTCCACATTGAAAACATCGACGAGTTTCTCTAGAATTCCTCTGCCAAGAAGCTCCTTGTCTTTCCATGTTCATCATAGTTTGGGCATAATAAGCATTTGTGCCCACTGTGGCACAGCGTCTTATGATCTCTTCCAAAGGAGCATCTTTGTCTAGCCCCCATAAATTCTTTTGCAAACCTCATTGGCCTTTTCCTTAGCCAAATGTCTGGTCATTATTTCTGTTGCTGCATTGTCTCCAATGGTTCTTATTACAGCTGTTTGCAAACGTCCCACAAAATCTGCAAAAGGTTCATTGGGACCTTGTTCTATTTTTGTGAAAGCTTTATTTCCATCTTTCTGTCCAGGGAGAGAATCCCAAGCTTTTATTGCAGCCTTAGAAATTTGCTCATACACTGTTATGGGATAATAAATCTGTTCTGAACTCTCTGCATACTGACCTTGACCAGCTAGTTGGTCAAAAGTGATTTCTCCAATAGTTCCTGTTTGCCTATTGTGTTGGGCTTGAATCCTATATAATTCATGAAACTCCGAAAGCCACAATAAATTTTGTCCTGGTTCTAGACATGTTTTAGCGATGGATTTCCAGTCATTCGGGGTTAAGATTTCATAAGACAAATTATCTAATAACATCTTCACATAAGATGATGTAGCCCCATAAAGAGTGCAACCCTTTTTCAAATCTTTAATTTTTTCCAAATTAAAAGGAGTATATTTTCTCTCTTTTTGACCTGAAGAGTCAAGCTTTTCAATCACAGGATATGCATTTATAAAATCAGATATATCTTCTCCTTCATTTTTTGCTTTAATTAATGCTTTTTTAAATCTTTTCAAATTCTGCTTTACAGGAGAAGCTGACTGTGTTTCTGCCTCTCTCCCTCCCCCTTGTTCCACCCATGAAGGGTTAATTGCGGGGGGAGGGTCATGAGATGTGGAATCACCTAATTCCTCCTACTGTGAAGTATCATACTCAGAGTTGTAATTAACTCCATTCTCATCTGATTCGTCTTCTTTTTCACCTAGTAAAGTTGGCACTTCTTCCTCCTGTACTTTCCTTTTCATCATTCTATCACTTAAATAACTTCTTATAGCCAATTGTATTACATTATATGTATTAATTATTGAGTTAGGCCCATTTTTATTATAGAATTGACAAAGATCCTCTCCTACCAATTTCCATTCATTTAGATCTAATTCCTTTTCCAGAGAGAAACAAGGACATATGTCCTTTACAGTTTGTAAAAGTTCAGTGATTTGCTGTAAACTTATAATTAGACCTTGGCTTTCCATAACTTTGACAATGCTCTCTAAACATTTTCCTTGAACAGAAACAGGCTGTTTTCTAAATATCTGTCCCATCTTAGCTGAAATTCTACTTTAACTCTTTTAACAAAATTTCTTTGTTGTACTCACTCTAATTTCTGGGTCAAGAAGACTTTTCCACTGGATCAGGATCAGAGGCTTTTACACTGGAATCAGGTCCCTGTTCAGGCGCCAAAATGTGGTGAGCTTTTTCTTCTCAAACACAGCCAGGTGATAAAAGTTCACATCTTTTATTATCTCCAATATAGCCCGGTTAGCTTAAAGGTCTATCTCTCTGCTTGGTTCCAAGAGCTCCTTCCAAATGTCACCAAATCCAAAGGTTTTGTCCTTCAGTCTCTGCCTCTGCTTTCTTCAGCCTCCAGCCAACTCCATTCTTCATGTCATTCCGGTGAAATCTGATCAAGAGCCTCTGTCTGTTTCTTTTATACAAGAAGGAGGAATTGTGGGATACGAGAGAGAAGGATTATGGGTTTTCTCCCATAGTGCTCTCTGGCCCTAAGAGCTTTAAGGGAGGTGTGAATTCCCAAAGTTACAAAGTTTACTTTGTGAAGCTGGCATACTTGTGAACTCCAATGAGTAAAGGTGCAAACACAAGCATTGTACTAATTAGTTCCACTTAGTACCTTGTTTCAGGTTTTGCCCAAAACATCTTCTTGTAAGATTAGATCAACTCTAATTAGTTAGCAGTTTGTAAAGATTCCAACAATAATTTACATCAAATTGCTTGTCTTGCCAATTTCCTTGACAAGACTGAATTCTGACTGGAGAAATCACTGTCATTTTACCAATCCAAAGCAGTATATAAAACAATGATCTTTTGGCCTATTCACTACTGAGCCTTGCAGGGATTACAAAAATACACAATAACAAAAAAAGTAGTAAGACTAGGAAACACCAGTGAAGAGATTCTAGGAGATTCAATGCTATGTAACAGAAAATTAGACGCCATATAAACCTTTGTAACCCACTATTCATTTACAAAGTCATCGTTTCAGGTTGCTGAGAATAAACCATAAAATTTGAACTACACATGCCAGATAAAAATCCAGAAATTTTAAATTCAAAATGAAAAAATCTCCACTAGACTGTACCAATTAACAGATAACTAACATCTTGCAGTCCACCAGACAAGAATTGTAAAACTGACAGAAGGACAGAACTTCAAATACCCAACCCACTTCCCCCCAAAAGGCATACAAAGTTGATCACTAATATCCAATTAGAAGAAAAAAACAAAACAAAAGGAAAACATGAATTCAATCAAAAGTCAAACTGATCAAATAATGACTCAGAAACGTCTACAAACAAAGCTTTCAAGAAAAATTCATACTGGACAGAAGTCTAAAAAGAATTCCTCAAACAGTTGAGACAAAAAATAGAAAAGGGGCTAAAATTTTGAAAAAATAAAAGTCAAGACTTTAAAAGGAAAGGCTATTTTAAAATCTCAAGATCTAGAAGTATCAGACTGCAAATTATATACTACAAAGCCATAATCATTATTCCTTAGGTAAAAAGCCTAAAGATTATAGATAAGAAATCCAAAGATTATTCAACGGAACATAGAATATTTATATAATTTATAATTATAATAATTATGATAATAATAATTTATTGTTTGCTAAGATCCCTGCTATTTGGCAGAAGTCACTATTCAACAAAAAGTGTAGAGGAAATTGGAAAGTGACAGAAACAAGACACACCTAATAGTATATGCTAAAATGAGATTAAAATGGTTACATTATTTAGATATAAATATTCACATATGCAAATTAGTGGATTACAGGAGAAATAATCTAGGATGTCTATGCACTGTGAAAGTGTGAAACATTCAGAAAAAGCAAAAATGAATAACTGAATTATAAAGATTTTAGTTTCTTGCATAAAAGCAATGCCAAAAATATCAGAAAGCAAGAATGTTTCCTTAATAGCTTCACTCAATTTTAAATTTTATTTTAAGATGGATTAAGATTATAAATAGGCACATTTAAAGTTAGAGTTATAATAAAGATATTTTAAATATAGAAAAATGTGTTCTCAATCAACTAAATCACACACAAAAATCACAGCTTTCATGAAAGTTTTCAGAAAATTTTAGGCAAAATGTAGAAAATGGAAAAATATATTTTCTTTCAATTTAGGTGGTTTATGCTATGAATAGGGTCTGAAAACATAAAACCAATTCTCAGCATGCCCAAATAATGAAAATGTAAACTGCTATAAATTTTTTTTTAATTTTTAGGAAAAATTATATTTAGTATGGCATAAAACAGAATAACTTTGATACTGTACCTAAGAAAAACTAAAAACAAGATTTTTGCTAATATTTTGGACGTTAATATGATAAATATGAATAAAAACATAACTCAGAAAATTGGCAGTTAAATTGAAGAGATCATGTAGACTTACTAGCTAAGAGCCAATTATCTTTTTCCAATTTTAGTCTCTGTAGAACTCTCTGAACATGTTCCATCTGTTTTTTTTCTTCTTCTAGAAGTTTATCCTGAAGAGCAGTACAGCGCTCTTTTTCTTTTTTCTTTTTATTTATAGGCTGTCAAACATAAAAGGAAGTGAATATTTTTCTAATTGAAATTTAATTGTAATTTCTTAACTTATGAGCAAAATTAACACTAACCTGAAAATTTAAAATTAAAACTTTATACTGACACAAATTACAAAAATGAATACATAATAAAAGTAAAGCTTTAATGAAAATTTAACATAATTTTATTATTATTTGGAGTTATTCCAATAAACACATACCATTTCCTGATTGTCATCAATTGCTTTCATCTGAACTTTAAGTTTATGGACTTCTCTTTCATAGCTGTTGTGGGGTACTGCAAGGTCATACATTGTTAATGACCAGAAAGTAGCATAGAACTGTGGACTGATGTCATCCCATACTTTAGAAACATGTAAAGATATGACAGCTTTATGTACAGGGGCCATCACCAACTCACAGGATGCAATATATTTATGAACTTTGTGTTGCTGTTTATTTCCTTTTTCAGCTTTTTTAAGTTCATCATATTTTGACTACAGATAAGGAGAAAACACAACAAAAATGCCACTAAGTATTTTGCACTGGTATAATTTCTTCATAGATATTGTAAATCAACCTATCACATCAGATTCTATCAATCTCAAAATTAATGACAACCATATTTCAGTAATGAAAATATGGATGAATGAGTGAATTGATGATAATCCTGATAATACAAAGACAAAATCTGACAATCCACCTCAAGGACTTAATAGCATCAGGATAGATGAAAGTCCTAAGAATTCATTGGTGACATGAACAGCAAAGCCTAAGGCACCCTTGGATCAAAAGGCCACATGATTATAATAACCAAGAGAAGGCTGACCATAAACAGAACTGATGGATCACTCAGAGATAGTGGCAACATTAACTCTTTTCCTATCCATACCATGTGAACACTTAAATCTGCATAGCTGAGGAAAAGAGGGGAAGGGGAACACCAGGCAAGAGTACTGCAGGACAATTTGAGGTAACATAACGTCAGGAAAAAAAGCAAACGTGGAAGTTAAGGAGTCTAAAATTAGAATTTTAAAAATAAAGATCTTATACAATGAAAAACTAAAAGAAACAGATTTATATTCTTAATTTTACTGAAATATTGAAATTGTCTCCATAAGGAAATTCAGAATACTAAACATCTACCTAACTTTTATCAGCTTAGTAGCAACTTAATGAATCATAGAAAATTTGAAAAAGATCACTCATTATTAATGAAAAAACTCTTCTACTTACTGATATGTGGTGTGCATACATTGGTCTCGACAAAAAAAATGCTGCATCATGAGGTGTATGATATTCCTTGCAGAGTACATCAATTGATGGCACTCGTTTAATATAATCCTCTGTACTCAGATTAGATGCCAAAAATCCACCAAACTGTACCAGGGTATCATGACACTTAAGTAAAAAGAAAAATAGAAAGAAGCTAACAGAATAATATATACTTGCATCTGAGAACTTTTCTCAGGAAACCCATCATTCCCCTCCAAACAAATTTAAAATAATACCTTAAGTCTAATTAAATTTTTAAAGTGCCAGACAAACTCAGCAAAAAAGTCAGAATACTATTTTCTTTTGGGGGGAGAGGAAGGGTAACAAGAAAATTTAAAATGTCAGCAGAAGTCTATGATTGTAAAGATCTATGCAGAGCCAACACTTGCTCAACAATTAGTCAAAAAGAGATTATACGGGATCCTTTTCTAGTACTGGATACAGTTGGGGCTCACTGGCAACCCTATTTCTCACATCTGAATTAAAAAATACTACTTGTAAGGTTTATAAGAGGGACAGACAATTCATTATTCTATAACCCTAAAACTTCTGACTCTTTTAACTCTACTCCCACTCCCTCTTAAAAAAGGACCTCAGAAAACATCCTCTGAAATGTTGACTGCCACCTTTCTTCAGCACTAGCTGTAGCATTCTGCTTGCCAATGCCTTCTATCTTATGTGGATATAAGACACAGCTACAATACATATTGTCCAGAGTATGGAGTTCCCTGAGCTTTTACCCTACTTACTATACTATCATTCTCACAACACTCACTCACTGCTCACTCTTGTGAAGAGGTTCTTGATTATGCTTCCCTTCTTATACCAGATCTAAGTAATCAAAATCTGATTCCTTTTTCCTGATAAATATTACTCTTTCCAAAACAAAAAATGGATAGAAATTTCTAATTAAATATCTAGATCATTATTTCTGACCTTACAAAAGAACACTTCTAAGCCACAAAAGGAAAGTACAGATTGGCAAATATTTAATTTCTAATCAATCAAAATTGTTCCCCAATATAATCATTTTGTCTTCAACTTCATTATATATCCTATTCTGTTCTTTGTTCCTCCTCCTCAAATAACTCCCCCATTAAAAGGTTTGTATCTATTAATAAACTATTGTTTTAATCAGAAAAAAAGTGCCTTACACTAGGATTTTGTTGAATTTCACACACTACAACTGAATCATAGGCTAGTGGGATTGTTCACCTATCCATACAAGTATTAAAAAGTTTTATTTTTATTGCCTTTTCAGAAGGTAAAGTCATTAAATTTATAGATCCATGTCAATAAATTAAACATACTTATTCAAAGGCAAAGCAAATTAAAAATTTAGGCTAGAATACGAAAATAACTAAAAAAGCAGGTGAAATACCTGATCGTATAACTTGCCCACAAGCTTCAAATGTTTCTCTCCCCCTTCCTGGAATATTACCCCATTCCTCTGCTGAGCCATAAGTAAACATAAAGGAAGTGCAAGATCATGATTCAGAAGTGCATCCTTTAACCTCTGAGAGGATTTTTTTGTGTTCCTGATCTGTCCAAAGTAGCCACCCTATAAAGAAGAAAAAAAAAGCTAACTAGTCAGCATATTTATCAAATCTAACAAAATAAAATACTCAAGAAAAATAAAAATGTATTAATAATGATTAAGATAATTATAAATACATGACTTTAAATATAATTTTATCAGAAAAGATATTAAGGAAACACATTTTCAAATTTTCTCAGTCAATGCAAATAAAAACAAAAGCAATATAGCTAAATCCCTATTAGTTCTGCTTTTTACTTTTTCTAGTTTCCTAAACTATTTTCAGCATACCACTGTAAAACAAATACCATGTATTCTTTTTCATAACTGTAAATATAAAAATTTTAAAACATAATTGTTCAAGCAATTACTGCCTCATTTTACACTGAAGAGAAGAAAAGGAATTTTGGAAAACAGAGGAAGATCTAGTCAATTAAAGAAAAAAATGATGCTTACCTCAGCTTTTAGCTGTTCTCCACCAGTCATAGCCTCTAATTGTTCCACTGTCATTTCTTCTGTAATCTCTATTCCTGCCATTTTTTGTACTACCTCTTTCAATATAAGTAGATCAAAGCTACTCACAAGTTAATAAGGAAATTATGTTAATATGAATTTAGAGAAATGAGAATATGCAATGTTTTTAAAGATTAGAAAATTAGAAAGATATACAAAATATACAAGAAAATTTGAGTTCTTAAATTTACTAACATTTAATTGAACTCAAAATAAAAGTGAAATGATTTCTTTCCAAATTCACACAATTAGTGCCTTAACTCCAAATCTTTTCAACTTTTCCAATATAGTTTCCTATAAAATGATAAAATGCTGTATTAAATATCACACATAAAAAAGATCAAATCAAACTCTTTGTTGAAATGATAAAACATACCAAAATATGAGTCAAGAGAAACTGGACTAAAATCCTTAGGAAACAAGATTAACAAAAATATAGTGGGGAATATTATCTTTCTAAAAGTAATGTTTCTTAATTACATAAAACTTCATTTTTAATGAAAGATCCAATTTATCACTTCAGAGTCCAGCTTGCTGGAATTCAGGAATTCTTAATTTACATACAAATTCATGTAATATTCCACAGTAAAAAACATACTGATTATTCAATTTTTCACTGCTAACATGTCTGGTTCAATCTTTTCATTACTTGAACCATGTAATTCTAAAATTGTTTTTTTCTTTTAATGCTGAAAAATTTTTAAAAAGAAACCCTAAAAGAAATTATCATGATTAATCAAACTGCTTAATTTATCTAGTTATTCAAAACTGTTAACTAAGGAACGTTATATACAAAATATAAATAATAAAACTAATGGCAATATTCTTATCACTATCAATCAATGAATTTCTTCAAAGAAATCTATTTTCCAGATTTTTGTTTTTTAACATAGAGTTAATTGTATAAGTCCCAAAGATTGTTTCTTTTTAAAATATTTTCTACTTTCACACAACTTCAATTATTTTGTCAAAATATTTTTGTGCTTTCACAGAAAAGTTTTCTAAGGAGAAAACTAAGGAGAAAAGTTTTCCTGTCTTCCAAGTAAGAAACTGTTGAGCAATTACTATGGCTGGTCCCTTACAATTTGTAATGTGTACAAAGGCTGAAGGCAGAACTGGAGATCTGGAGAGAATGTTACTAAGTGAAAGGTTACTGTACCAAATGGTCAATAGTTGTTGTTAATATTAAATAGAAAAGTGACTGTTGGAGAAGAAAGATGTGAAAACAGAAGATCAATTAGGAACCAAATCCAACAGCACAAATGAAAAGTGAGCTTAGATAGGCAGCTCTGAATGAAGAAAAAAAATGAATTCAGGGGAAGTGTAAAGGGCTGAAACTATTGGGTTGATTGCACTGAGGTCGGTACTGCTGAGCACTTGAGGCTAACTACTGATTGGAAGATATTCTATGGGCATATGCTTGGAAATGGTCCTTCCCACTATCCGTGCTGGCTCAGTAACTGGGACTGGGGGTGGAGTAAGACGAGCCAGGGACACACTCTAGGCGGTAGATGACAGAGAATCTCTTTCATCCCCTTCACTGCTACCCCTAAAAACCAAGAATAAAGACAGACTTTTGCTTATCCTGACTCAGGCTGACTATGGGGTGTCCTAGGTGCTAGCGCAGTTGTTATAGGATAGAGTCTCAAATAGACAAGATATTTTAAGTGAAGTCACATTAAAATAATAATGAGGTACTGCTAATTCTATGGTTTCAAGTATATAAAATCAGAGTGTCTTTCACAAAAATAAGAAATTATAGAAAAGAAAACAATTTGGAGGAAAAACTAATGAGTGCTACACTGTTTAGATTTCAATCATCTGCACAAAGGATATTTAATCCACTGAAGATGTCAGTGACAATCACATTAAAAAAGAAAAGGACACAGGATAAAGCATAACATTTTATGATAACTAGTATGTTTTTTAATATGGATTTGATATGGCTTGAATATTAATTTGCACAATAAAATGAAGTAGCCTCTGCTTTCAAAAAGATTATATTCAAGCTGAGTGTTATGTTATGTAAAATATGCTATATCTGAACTCACTCTTTCCAAAAGTCTTTGAGGTATTCAAAGGAAAATGTTTATCTTCAAAGTAAATGGAATTAGGTGCCCCAAGAATGGGACTTTAATGTCCCAACTGAAATCTGAAGAACACATTAGTACTAATTGTAATAAAATAGAAGTGAAGAGGAGAGTAAAGAACAAAAATGGTACTTGGGCTAAGTTCTGAAGGAAATAAAATAAATGCAACTTGCCAAACTCTTTAATTCTACCATATTGGCCTTCACTCTATTCTATTCATAAAAAACATAATTTTTTATTTCAACATACTAAATTTCTAAAATATGCCATATGTCCTTCCCTCCCTCTCATAATTTTCTCTTCCTTAAAGATGTAGTTTTAGACAAAATCTTTAGCCTTTCTTCATAGTGGCTTCTCTTCCAAGCCATCCTGACTTTAACATCTCTACATATATTTATTACTTGTACTAAGTACTTTGCAAGAGCCATAGAAGGTGCTTAATAAAAATAAAAAAGAGACATTTATCTCCTGCTAAGACCTTATGATGTCATTAAACAAAGAATATGGAAGAGAACACAAGACAAAACCCAGGAGAACACCTACAAAAGTGGCAATATGACTAAGTACCAACTTAGTGATCCAAAAAATGAAAAAAAAATTACAGCAATATCCTTAAATTTTCTAAATATTTTACATATTACTCTACTAAAATCACAACATATTAGCAGAATTCATAAGCTGGAATCTGTGTTTCCATTTCTGAAGTATTATTCTCAGTGGAAATCAATGTTATATATAATGATTTTTTTTTTTAAATCATTAGCATTTGTTAGGAAAAATTCAGATAAAAATTACAAAACAAAATCTGAACTGAATAGCATTTTGAAATATAATATTAGAGACAAAACTACAATAAAAGAACTACATTACTTAACTTTTTATGAAAACATATTTGGATTAAAATCCAAACTTCACAAACTTACCTTTTTCCTGCCTTTAGCTGGTTTGCCACATACTGCAGAAGGCCAGCAAGTTCAATTGGATATTTGCGGAAAACTGCACCACAGAAACAAGCAAGACCTACAACATATAAAAAATAAAAAAAAACTTAAAATGTTATGGAAGCACAGTATTATAAAGAATTCAAAAGCATTCATTCAAAATAAACACTTTTCTGGATATCATGATAAACAAGAAAATACTCACTTTGAAGCCAGCTTGAAATGGTTGTGTCATCATGTTTCATTCTTTCCTTCTCTGGATTAGCCAGAGCTTCAATAATGCAATCTTTTACAAAATTAAGAGAAAAAAATTATTTTGAAACTTTGGCAATAGAAAATAATCAAAACACCAGCATGATTCTCGATGCATTTCCCCATTTGTTCTAATTTGTCCTTAATTCTCAAAGAGGAAGACATCAGGGAGGACTTAGAAGTGAATTAGATTTGAGAGGGATTTAAGAATTGGATTTAAAGTTAACAGTTCACTTTGCCTGTAACAAGATTTTAGTTAACAATTTTATGCAAATTGTACCACATAAATATTTTTAAGAATCATTCAACTTTTTAAGTTTTTGTCCTAACATTTTATTAATTGATAAATATTAAAACACTATTACCACAGTTTTAATTTTTTTTCTGTTAGTTCAACGTTTTTTCCTAAATAAAAGGATACATGCCAAAACATCATAATTCAAAGATGTTAGATATTTCAAGGAATCTACCACTGGTGTTATTAAATTATCATATTTTTGTATTTGTGATAAAATCTGAAAGATATAAAACCAGAAAAAGTGAACAATTTTGAACCCAGTTTCATATTATATGTAAAAATATGCTATATGAACAAATCAAAAGGAATTTTCAAACTTTAAGTTGAAATATATTTTCAAATTTAAAAAGTGCACTTGTCCCATATAATTTTCAATATTTCAAAATAGATGAATTTTCAAATAAATTTAAAACTGCTTGTTTTTAGCAAAATCTAATTTAAATGAAAGGATTAGCAAGAACATTTTCTATAACATATGCTATTATCTCATTTTTATTTATAAGTACTTTATTCCCATATTAAGCTTTTATAGCATAATAATGCAAAGAAAGGGGGATGGGAGATAGGTCGCCTATTTTGGTCTTTATTAGTTGTTGCTACATTGTTTTTCAGTTGTGTTTGATTCAAGACTCCATCTGGAGTTTTCTTGGCAAAGACAGGGCAATGGTTTGCCATTTTCTTCAGCTCACACAACAAAAACTGAGGCAAACAAGAATAAAGAGGCTGGCCCAAGGTTATACAATTAGAAAGAATTTAAAGTTGAATGTGAATTCTGGAAGAGCAGACTTCCTAACTCCAAACCTGGTGCTCTATCCCTTGCGCCACTTTATTGCCCTGTCGGCATGTTTTTAAAATTATATAAACCTCATAACCTACATAATCAAACAAAATAGTTGGGTTACTGTGGCTCAGCTTCCCTATCTGTCTTCCAGAAGGCTTTACATTTTCCTTGGTGAGACGCCTATGGAAAAGAAAAAGGACATGAGTTTCATTATTTTAATTTATTTTCCAAAGATTTCTTATGAATTACACTTAATAAAAGTAAAACTAAACATGCTTCCTAATTATTTTTAATTATTTGTTACTTTTTATGTCATGTGTGTATACTTTGCCAATTTTTTATCTTATAAAGTTAAAATATTCTTCCATATGAAGAGTATAGAATAAAGTTCCTGTAACTAATTCAAAATCACAGTAAGGCAGGATATTAAGTTCTATCAGCACAAAAACTATTTTCTCCTTATCATTTGATTCTGTAGCTCTAATTACCTTAAATATCTTAAAATTTTCTATACTTGTTGCTTCTAATTCCTTATTTCAATCAAGAACAATAAAAATAATAGCTAATATTTATGTAGAGTTTACTATGTGCCAGTTAAAAGCAGACAGATGCTGGCTCAGTTTTCCTCAGTAAATCATGTCAAATAATTAGAGAAAAAAAAAATGGCAAACTACTTAAGTATCTTTGCCAAGAAAACCACAACTGGGATTACAAATAGTTAGATATGACTTTGGAAATATGGTCCTCTTAGCAAAAAGGTCTAAAAGATGGTCCAAGACTTCAATCATATTAGAGGAAGTAATTTAGAGGGGGATCCTATAAAGAAAGGTTAAATACAGGAAAAGAAGATATAACAGAGAGAATAAAGAATGAGGACTAAGAAAAGACCAATGAGTGTGGCAATTAAGAAACTATCAAGTATAGAGAGAGTAATTTTGGTAGAATGATAAGGCAAGAAGTGAGAGTGCAAGAAATGTAAGCCAAAAAGGGCACAAGAGAAATAGAAGAATCAAAGAGAGTGTTATTTCAAAATGGATAAAGAGGAGGACTTCAATGCAGAGAATGAAAATAAGTGGAAGAAGATATCAAAGAGGATACAATATCTTACAGAAAATACAATGTTATGCAGAATTTAAGGGTGAATTTATGAGGAAGAAAAAGCATGATTACTTAACATCAATAAGGGTCTAACACCTAAAATAATAGAACATAAATGTCCAATGCACCTGAAATACTGCATTATTTCTCCAACATCATTCAGTAGGAATAATGCAAGGATGAATTAATATATTGTATGGACAAATCCATTTTTTCCCCAATTTGGAGGGATGGAATTTCACAATACAAAGTATTACTTACAAACTAGTCTCTAACACAAAGTAATATATATTAAGCAATAAAATGTTTCTGTTCAAATGTTTCTGAGATACATAGACTGAAAAAAACCATTAAAAAGTAAGATATCAGGTTACTTAAAGCTTCTCTCTATTTAGAAGGGCACATATTTAATGTGCAATTTTGTCATTCCTTAACATTTATTTTCTTTTCTCTATTGAATTAGTTTGATCACTAACTTTTTCACTACTTGAATTGTGAGAGAAGGAATTATGGCACTAAAGTACTTATAGCAAGAATGTAATATAAAGATGGAAAATAAATCTAGAAAACAAAAAACAAAAATGTATCTGCAATTTCACAAGGAGTTGCAATATGTTTTCTTTATTGTCTTTAACCTATTTTCATTATTTTCTTTTATAACCAAACCACTCCTCAAATTTAAAAATACATTATATAATCAAATTGAAATCCAAAAATTCATCTGGAGGAATATGCTTAATTTACTGCAATTTCCTTGCTTTCTCTTGATTTTTGCAAGACCACTGGGCCTTCTAAATGTAATCTTTCATTCTTGTCACATACTATTAGCAAAAACAACAAAGGAATGATAATGTAAAGATAAGCAAGATAACACAGTATGTATGAAACTAAATAATTCTGAAAATTTAAAAGTTTAATTGTTTGATCATTCCAACCATTATAGACTCTTCATGATTGTGGGATTTTTTGGTCATATTGCAATGGTTTGCCATTTCCTTCTCCAGTTTATTTTACAGATGAATAAACTGAGTCAAAAAGGGTAAAGTAATTCATTCCAGGATTATACAACTGGTCTTGCTAACCAATTCCATTTAGCTAATTTGGAACTAAGCATGTTTTTTTCTTAAATGCCCATTTCATTTAATTTAATATAACTTACATTTTCAAATTCACTATTACCTTTGCAGTAGAAAATTACATACCAATAACTTAGGAAATGGCTAAATAAATTATGGTTTATAAATATGATGAATCAACATAGAAATTACAAACATCAAGAACTCAAAATGAACTGAAAAAAATGAAAATATGAAGAATCCATAAAGAACTGCAACGTGTGAACAAAACCAAAACAAAAAGAGAAGAACTTAATGCTAAATAAACTTAGAAAGTTGTCTCAAAAGTCTGATTCCCTTGCAAAAAAGGTTAGATTTCAGACACTTCTCCATTTTAGTATATAATCTAGTTCAAGTATCTATTTTTATCAATTAAGGAAAGGATAAATAAAAAGCAGCAAAATAAAGGTTTAAAACCAAAATTACATTTTACTATATTAATCTGCAAGTGATAATTTAATAATTAATGTATTATCATTAATAATGCTAAATAATTTTCATTTAATTCCAATTAATATGCTTCTTTATAAATCTTTTTTTTCTCTAAGATCTGACATATCTATGTACTTTTCTTTTTTAAAATTTTTACTAACAGCTATTGTAGCTACATCTCTACCCATTTCAACCAAGTCTTAAATATGTCCTATACAAAAGGAAAATAAGCACCCTTATCTGTGGAGAGGACAAGCTTGGAATTTAAGGTATGCAACACTCAGTTTCATAAATAGCATCCCTTACTATTTTCTTCAAACAATTTTAAAGTTCTCTGAAAACATAATTTACTATTTCTCTCCAAATCCATATTTTTAGCCATTTAATTTGATTACTCCATTATTTTAATAACTTGTGAACATATTATACTACTTTTTACACACACAGCCTATAAATATGTATAAGACACAAATGGTTTTTTACAGATTGTTAGCTAATATTCACCTTTAAGGATGATACAAAGCAAATTGGAAAAGAACCTAAATTTTTACACTAAATCTACTAGTTTACTTTTCCTATTAAAAAGCACTTACTTCATAATATATTTGGCTCTATCAATTGTTTGAGCTTTAGCTTTTATTAAATGTGGATGATTATTGTAAGTTTCATTCTTCCACTGGCCATATAATCGATACCTTAAAAAGACAAATACAATAAATACAATATATAAGCAAATTTGATAAATAAAAATAAAGGGTGAAAAATACTTTGGTATTTACCTATATTGATAAGGAAATGTTTTGAACATTCCCCAAAGTTCTTCAGACATACAAGCATTGCAGTCCATCAAAGTAAGAGATGGTAGAAGGACTTGGTCAGTAATACTGAGCAAACAACTAAATAAAATTTCCTAGGAAAGAAATAATATGTGGAAATCAAGAAATAATTGTGTTATAATATTAAAATAAGAAAATGCCAATTTCAAAATTTGGTACAAATGAATGACTTCAGGACAAAATTGAATTCAGACATTTAATTAACTGCCTATAGGTAAGGGGAACTTTTAGTCAGTTTATTTATTCAGCCCTGCTGTCTCTACTCTCTCCTGAAACCAACTGAATGATAAGACAGTTTCTAAGTAACTGTAACATCACATGATAAAGTCTCCTTGGCTGATTCTTCAACTCAACACAAATGCACTGAAATACTTTTGGGTTTGCTTTGATTCAGAATTCTCTTTTCCGTTTGAGTTTCATGCTATTTCTATCTACAACCCAATCAAAATCCTGATAACTGTTTCCTACAGACGCTCAGATCACTCATTTTTTAATTCCTCAGCAAGTTTAACATTCAGTTCACAAGTTTTATCTCCCCCCCAATTCCTGTCTTCATACTTGGCAATTTCAATATTAAATTTATTAAATGTTAAAATATTAAATATTAAGTAAATTTTTAAAAATACATTTTAAATATAGAGTCCCTTCTCTTCCATGAGTAACTGCTCCATCGCATCTCACTCACAAGGACAGTAAAATCAGACATAATGATGAATTTTCTTGACAGACACATAGGCAAGAGGAAGATATAACTTGAATGCCAATACATGAAGAAAATCACAAAATTATTCTAACGATCTAATAATGACTATGTTACAAAACTTCAGATACTTTGACGAAACAAAAATATTAAAACTGCCCTACTTATTTCTTCATATTCTCACCATCTTCTCTTTATCTTCTTCATTCCTTCCATCAGACTGAAACTAAAATAAAATATACAAATGTTAAAATGGAAACAAAATGGAAATAAATTAACAAAACAAAAATCTTAGACTTCTGAAGTTTTATTTTAAAAATTGTATGTATCTCTTGCCCTTTCCTAAGGATTGCAGCGCTGATTATTTAGAAGACAATTTCATTCTAATTGACAAAGAACTTGGCTTTTGCCAAGTTCCAATTTGGGCTAAAGTTGGTTTAATTTTTAAAAAGAGAAAAAGAAGAGAATGAACAAATTATATAAATTATTGAGTTTTGTTATGTTTCTAGAAAAAATTCAAAAGTTTAATTGAAATATCTCACTGATAAAAATCCTTAAAATCAGGACTGAAAGAATAGATTATGCCAAACTACCATTTCAATGGTAGACAAAAAGAATTTTCATTGGTAGATTAAAAACTAGTAACCTACTTTTTAAAAAATATATGAAGAAACAAGTGCTTAAAGAGATCTAGAAAAAGGCATTGACCCACACTTAACACCATACACCAAGAAAAAGTCAAAATGGGTTCATGATTTAGGTATAAAGAATGAGATTATAAATAAATGGGAAGAATATAGGATAGTTTCCCTCTCAGACCTGTGGAAGAGGAAGGAATTTATGACCAAAGAAGAACTAGAGATCATCACTGATCACAAAATACAAAATTTTTGATTATATCAAGTTAAAAAGTTTTTGAACAAACAAAACTAATGCAGACAAGATTAAAAGGGAACCAATAAACTGGGAAAACATTTGTGCAATCAAAGGTTCTGATAAAGGCCTCATTTCCAAAATATATAGAGAATTGACTCTATAAGAAATCAAGCCATTCTCCAATTGATAAATGGCCAAAGGTTATGAACAGACAATTCTCAGATGAAGAAATTGAGCCATTTCTAGCTCCAAGTCATTTTTAATCAGAGAAATGCAAATTAAGACAACTCTGAGACACCACTACACACCTGTCAGACTGGCTAGAATGACAGGGAAAGCTAATGATGCATGTTGGAGGGGATGTGGCAAAACAGGGACACTGATACATTGTTGGTGGAATTGTGAACAGACCCAGCCATTCTGGAGAGTAATTTGGAACTATGCTCAAAAAGTTATCAAGCTGTGCATCCCCTTTGATCCAGCAGTGTTTCTACTGGGCTTATACCCCAAAGAGATACTAAAGAAGGGAAAGGGACCTGTATGTGCCAAAATGTTTGTGACAGGCCTCTTTGTAGGCCTGGAGAGACTTACAGGAACTGATGCTGAGTGAAATGAGCAGGAGATCATTTTATACTTCAACAACAATACTATATGATGATCAATTCTGATGGACATGGCCGTCTCCAGCAATGAGATGAACCAAATCAGTTCCAATGGAGCAGTAATGGACTGAACCAGCTATACCCAGCGAAAGAACTCTGGGAGATGACTAAGAACCATTACATTGAATTCCCAGTCCCTATATTATTGTCCGTCTGCATGTTGTTTTTTTTTAATTTCCTTCACAAGCTAATTGTAGAATATTTCAGAGTCCAGTTCTTTTCGTTCAGCAAAATAATGGTTTGGACATGTAAACTTATTTTGTATTTAATTTATACTTTAATATATTTAATATATACTGGTCATCCTGCCATCTAGAAGAGGAGTGGGAGGAAAGGGGAAAAATTGGAACAAAAGGTTTGTCAATTGTCAATGCTGTAAAATTACCCATACACATAATTTGTAAATAAAAAGCTATAATTAAAAAAAAGAGAGAACGAGATCTAGAAATGATTGAATTATTGGACTAAATAAACCAATAGCCAAATTAAATATGCCCTAAGAGATGTTTCCAATGGGAGACCTCAAAAAAATTTTTACACACATATTCTATTTTTAACTTTAACTAAAAAGTTGGTGTGTTGCTATAAATATTTTGGAGCTATGTGCATCTTTTTTTTTTTTTCTATCTTTGAATTCCTTGACATATAACCCTAGCACTGGAATCAACTTTATTCTACCTTTTTTTATCTTGGATAAATTGACTCTCAGAAATACGCACTTTTAAAATGTTACTACAGCTTGTTCTATTCTCTCATTGAGAAATCTTGAAATCATCTTCATGTAATTTATTTTCAAAATTGTTTTAAATGGAAAAAACACTTGATGTTTTATCAAAATCATTGCTTACCTCTTTCATAAATGCTTTTCCTAAACGTACTACTTTTGCAAATAAAACAGCATCATGAGACAAGTTAGGACCAAGGTGTGAAAGCATACTGAATACTTCCTCTCTTAAATCTTCAAAATTCTCTACTTGCTTTGGTACTCTTTTGTTTTCCCAAAAAAGAATAGGTGCTCCTTTAGCACCTATGGGTATTCCAAATCTAAAAGATGTGAGAAGAAAATCTTTAAAAACATTCATCTATTATCTAGTTCTTTCATATATAATATCATGACTTGTTGGAATTCTCAGACTGTTAATTTAAGATAACATAAGAAAAAAATCATCATTATCATCACAAGCTATGCACCAATTTTTACCACAGAAGATGAAAATAAAAAGAAATTCCTCTAAGAAATGAATGAAACATTCCAAACTAAAGCAACACAAATGTTGGTAATTATTTCAAAACCAATATTATAAAGCAAAGAGTAAAGAGTGAAAAAGAAAAATCATAATTCTTTAAATTATACTATTTAAATTGTTAGTTATTAATCATTACATCAAGCAAATAACTAAAAACATTTATTAAAACTCATTACTAATACCTGTAAAATAGTTATTAAAATATCTACTACTGGAGGAAATTTACAAGAAAATGAAAATTAAAGAGGTAAAAATGATATATAGTTTAAATTCCACAACAGGAAAACGTAAATACATGTGCAAACAAAAATACACATAATTAAACAAATGTAAAGGAAAGCACTACCATCTGGGAGATGGAACATTAAATTCTGAATGAAACTTGGGATCCTAAGAGATTATGACAATATAAAGAAAAGAGTTAACTAGAGAAAAGCAGGGGGGTTGGAGGACAGAATTCAGGGATCTTGTAGAATAAAATTAATAATAATCAGAAATATTAATTAACTATGTATCTAAAGTAAGAGAATAAAGCGCTTCAAGATTTCTATCAAGATATAAATATGACAAAGCCCTCAATCAAAATAGAAATTTATTAACTAAGACTTCTGTTTTGGATGTTTTGAGTTTTAACTAAAGATAGTTTAAACTACTTTTTTTCTCAAGATATCTAAATGTTTAATTATATCCAGGCTTTTAAAGTGAGCATCTGTCATGACCCAATAATATATTATCTCTCTAAAGAAAAGGAGGAAAAAGCTTTATAACATCTATTTTTGTAGTGGCAAAGAAGTGAACACTGAGAGGATACCCATTAATTAGAGAATGGTCTAGCGTTAGACCATTTGAATGAATAGAATGCTAAAGTGTTATAAAGAATGATAAAAGATCTATGTAATTTTAGAGATATGAAGATTTGTACAGATTAATGCAATTAAGTGAACATAACCTCTGGACCTTATAGTAGTATAACATAAACACACATCACATATAGTTTATTAAGCCATTCAACAATTGATGGGTATCCCCTCAATTTCTGATGTTTTTCCCCTTTTTAAAAAAAAATCTCTTTTGGAAATCATGTCTAGTAATAATGTTGTTAGATCACAGGGTATGTGAGAATTGGTAGCTCTTTGGGAATGTACCATATACTTTTATCATTTATAAATTGGGGTGTGGTAAAAGAAGCTTTAAAACATTAAAAAAACTGGTCAAAAAAAAACTCTTAGTTCCATTTTTAAAAATATGAAATCATTTATATTTTAAGGATAGCTAGATGTCATAGTAGATACTAATTCAAGAATCAGAAAGATTTCAATTCAGATCTGGCCACAAACTATTTAGTAGTTGTGTGAATCTGGACGAGTCAAAATCCCAATTGCTTTCAAAAACAAAACCAGCTCTCCCCCAAAAAACTTAACAACAAAAAGTATCATCCATATTAAAGTATAAATGATACTTTAAAAATAAAATAAACTGAACATTCCAAGGCAATTACGATTAAAAAAAATTTTACACCAATAATTTTTTATATAGTTATCTGAATCATAGTAACTTACTTTCGATATAAAGGTTCAATAGTTACATGAATAAGTTGACAAAGAGCAAACGCTATTGCTTTCTCAGTAGTAGCATAAAAGAGAGGCATCTGATCCATAATATTTTGTGCATGTTGCCAATCACCAATCTTCAATAATGCTTCCAATATACCAAGTTTCTGATTATCATGAGGCTAAAAGAAAATATATATGGCATATAAAAATTTTACGCAATATAAAAAATGAAATAATTCTAATTCTAAAAAGATAATAGTAATAATTTTTATTACTATGGTTATTATGATATTTTACATAGCAAACAGTTGGTGCCAAGCACTGTGTATTTGTGTGTGGTATATCACAACAACCCTGTTATTAAATAAGAGCTTTCAGGCCCTATTTTTACACTTTAAAAAACTAAACGAACATGGATTAAAAAAAAATCAAAATTTCTAAAGTTCATTTGAAAACACTTAAGTCCAGAATTCTAAAAACCACAGCAGTTCTTAGCAATCATAGTTAACATAACTAGACTAATCAAAGAAAAGTAACTTTTATAATGAAAATAAACCAATAAAATTTTTATTTAACTGAAATTATTAATCATGTTTAATCAATTATGTTTGATTTATTATTTAATGCATTGCAAATTACATAGACATTAAAATAAAAAAAATTTAAAGTTAGAAAAGCTTTTTCTTTACAAAATAAAATAATGTGCTTATCTTTAAGGATGTCAATTGTTATAAAAGTAACATTTCTATAACATTTAAAATTATTTTTCCTAATTCTATTTCTATTTTCAACAGGCTTCTTTAAGAAAACTACATCCAGTTAACTTTTGAAATTGAAGATTCCAGAGCCTCTCATTTGTGTTTTTAAAGGATAAAATTGTTCATGAGAAAAAAGTTGCATCTAGATGGTGACTAAAGTGGTTAGAAATCTGGCCTGAAACTGTTTTTGCCCTGACTCTCTGCAACTATAAAAATAAATGACAAGTGCTTCAGTATCTGTGCCAAGAAAATCCTAAGGATCACAAAGAGAGAAATAACTGAAACAAATTATCAAAACATATATGTATATATAAATTAACAATTTATTCTATGCATTCTACTATCACTGACTCCTCAGAAATCACCAAGTACTGAAAAAATTAATGTTAATGAAAACAATCAGCCCCTGTTAAACTAAATTTTTCTCAGAAATGAATTAAAAGCTAATTTATGTTTAAAATATCATGGGAAACAGGAAAGAATTGGATGAAAGGTATTTAAAATGTGACCTACCATACATTTCACTTCAGATATATCCTGCATTATTTCATCATTTCTTTCTCTAGTTCATTTTACAAATGAAGAAATGGAAAGAAAGTAAGTCAAGGAACATGCCAATCATCACATGACTGACACATGTCTCAGGAAAGAATCACATATAAAAAGAATGAAAACTTCAAATTCAAATAGAACAAACTAAAAAAAAAAAAAATTCACACATTCGACTCAGTGGAAGTTGAAAATAATTACCTACTTGGAAAATAATAATGAGAAGCAATATTCCCTGGAAAGCAGGAAAAATGATCCCCTTTAGAGAGCAAGAGAAACAACAATGGCTATTCCAGAGAGCTCAAGCGCCCAATCCCTGGATTCATCCACTAGAACTAGTCCTAGATTGTGCATTTCCGGCTACCCCCTTCGAGACTGCCCACATAATTGTCCTATAGAGAGAATAAGGGCTCGCCCATGGAGACAGCAATGATTATTCCCACCTCCAAACCCCAGAAAGAGTCTGGAGGCCGGCTGCCAGAGAGACCTTATATGGATACCCCCTGAAGAAAGCAAGAAAGAGAACACAACACAACTCCCTTGAGCAACCACTAGGGCTATCCCTGCATACAACCTGTCAATTTACTCCCTGGAGAGTCCACCCCAGAAACACTCAGGACTCCCCATTGGGGGAACCACATGGGGTTAGGTGACAGCAAGCAGGTCTACCCTCTTGAAGGATGACTCCTGGCTACCTTGGAAATACAGGTAGGATTATCTCCTGGAGAGTGCACAAGAGACACCCCTACTAAATCACACAAACACAAGGACCCATGCACAGAGTCAAAGTTCAACCTGCAAACCATAAGTTTGGGACATTGTTCCCCTGGACTCCATCAGGAGAGAAGAACCTTAAAAATAACAAAATAGGAAAAGAAGAAAGAAAAAACAAAGCCAGAAAGACAAAAGAAGCTGAACCCCAAAATGCTACCCTACTGACAAGGAAGATCAAAACACAGACCCAGAAGAGGACAAAATGCCCAAGTGAGAAATCTCAAAGGATGATGTAAGGTGGTCCCGAGCACCAAAAGCCCTCTCGGGATTGCTCGTAGAGGATTTCTAAAAAACAAAGAAAAAGAAAGGTAAAATGGAATGAATTGAGTTTCACGAAGTGGCATAAGAGACTTTTTACAGACAGCGAAGAAGTTATGTAAAGGAGGACTGATTCTTAAGCTCCATAATGGAGGTTCAGAGAGAATAAGCTATTCATTCCAGTGGGTAGACATTACTCTTGTCAATTAGGGAAGCAAAAGAAAAAAAGAGAAACTGTAGAAATGCTAGAAATTTAATTAGTAATCTACTTGAAAGTATTAACAGATTTTATAAAAGTGTAAAAATAATAAAATTTGATGTAAATAACTGATAATAAATCCTCACAAATTAGCAGCTAATGACTCTCCAGAGCAGGAAATAGAAAAACATTTTTGATTCTACCTACCCAGGAATTATATGTACATAATTATAAAACAATTCATACAAATAAAATCAATTCTAAATAATTGGAAAATTTTCAATTGTTCACAAGTATTTCAAGCTATTTTATAATTAAAATGACAATTCTACCTAAATTAGTCTACTTGTTCAGTGTCACAAAAAACAAAAGGCCAAAAAATTCCAATTGCCTCAGCAAACAAACAAAAAAGAAATAGTGGCAGATCAGTGGAAATAGGTTAGATACACATGAAACAATAATCAAGGCCTAAGTAACCTAGTGATTGCTAAACCCTCGAATTCCAGATTCTGAAATAAGAACTTTTGGAAAAATTTCACAAAAAAATTGGAAAATAAAATGTCAGAATATTAAAAAAGACCTATCTCTCACACCTCATACCAAATTAAATTCAAGATGTATACATGTTTTAGATATAAAGAATGATATCAAAAACAAACTAGGAGAAAGGATAATTTTCATATGAGGTCATCAGAAAAATTTATGGCCAAAGGACAACTAGAAAAACTATGAAATGCAAAATGGACAACTTGGATTACATTAAATTAAAAAGGTTTTTCACAAACAAAACCAATACTAAAATTAGAAAGGATGAACAAAACTGGGGAAAGTATTTTATACCCTTTTCTGATAAAGGCCAATTTCTAAAATATAAAGAGAATTGACTCAAATTTACAAGCCATTCTCCAAATGATAAATGGACAAAGAATGTGAAAAGCCACTTACAAAGAAATTAAAGCCATTTCTAGATAAAGATAATGATGAATGTTGGAGAAGATGTGAGAAAACTACGACACTTACATTACTGGTAGAAGAGTGAATGAATTCAACCATTCTGGAGAACAATTTGGAACTATGCCCAAAGAGCCATCGAACTTTGACCCAGCAGTGTCTTTACTAAGGCATCGAACTTACCACACAGAACTTAAAGGAGGGAATGTGCCAAAAGATTTGGAGCAGCTCTTTCTGCAGTGACAAGAAACTGAAACCACGTCAGTTAGAGAGTTATGGAATAGGATTTTTCTAGGTAAGTGAACAGAACCAAAGGATCATTTTACACAGCAATAGTCAGATTGTACGATCATCAATTCTAATGGATGTGACTTTTCAACAATGAGATGACTGACACCATTTCCAATGATCCTATGAATAATAGAGGCATTTGCAGCCAGAAAAAGGACAGTGGGAACTGAGTGTGGACTGATCACAAAATAGCATTTTCACTTTTTGTTAAACATGTTATGCTCTTTCATTTTTTCCCCTTTTTTCTTCTGTCTTTCTCTTAGGTTTCCTTTTATTTCGATTTTTCTTTCCCAACATAATTTATAAGGAAATGTTTAAAAAAAGAATGTCCATGTATAACCAAAAAACAGTTGTTTTTACTTTAGGCAAATAAAAACTTAAAAAAATAAATTTAAAAAGCAAAATAAAATTAAATAACAAAAACGATAAGTATTTAGGGGTTAGAATTAGGCTTAGGGTTAAAGTCAAGTACTTTAGGGCTAAGAGTCAGGTTTAGGATTAGGACAGTTTCGAGGACAAGTAATACGTCACAGCATATGTATCAAGATGAGATCACTAAGGGTACATGATTTGAAACTGAACAATCATACCATAAGAAAATTAAGGAAGCATGGAATATTTTACTGTTATATCTGTACACAAATAATGAGTTTGTGATCAAACAAAAAAATATTTAATTACATGAAATTGAAAAGGATTTGCAAAACAAAACAAATACAGCAAAGAATACAAGAAAATAAGATGATAGCTATGATGTATTTGACTGCTTTCAACAATGTAGCAATTCAAGATAATTTCAAGATTTGAGAGACAAAACACTATTCACATCCAGAGAGCTACAGATAGAATGAATGTGTTTTGAAACATTGCATTTTCATCTTTCTTTCCTATTCTTTTTCATCTGCTTTATTTTTTTCTTGTATTTGTTTGTTTCCATATAGTTTTTCTTGTGCAACAAGACAATTATGGAAATAAAGTTAGAAGAACTACACATCTAATTTATATCCAACTACACGTCATATGAAGGCAGAAAAATTTAGAACATAAAAAGCAGAGGTTAATTTTGAAAACTGCATGTTTTTGGAAAAATAAATATTTTTCAAAAATTATTTTAAAGTTATAATAAAAAATCAGAAAATAGTACTAGTTGGTTGAAGCAATTTTTTCTGCGAAAAGGCATTATTTCTCATATTTATAAAAATCCCAAAGCTATTTTCAATGAGAAAATGAACAGGCAGTTTTAAGCTAAACCAAATCAAAACTATTTACAATCTGATGATTGTAAATGATCTAAATAAATGTAAGGTACTACTTCACATCTATCAAATTGGTTAATATAACAGGAAAGAAAAATAACAAATATTGGAGGGAATGTGGGAAAATTTGGACAATATGCATTGTTGGTAACACAAACTATGCAACTGTTCTAGAGAGCAATTTGAAACTACACCCAAAGAGGTATAAAATTATACTTTATTCTAGTAGATGAGTATTTCAAAAAATCAAAGAAAAATGAAAAGAAGCCAAATGTACAAAAGTGGCAGCTTTATTTTTTCATGACAAAAAAGAATATCCATCTTTCTTGGCTATTGGAGTATGGCTATAGTTGCAGAATATGATGTGATGAAATATTATTATGCTATTCGAAATGCAAGAACACTGCATTTCAACAAAAATAAATATATGGATTAAAGAAAAATATACAGAACCTGGAAAACATTGTACAAAGAAAGCAACATGTAACTTTATCAACTCTGATCAATCCAATGATCCAAAGATGCCAACATCTTATAGCATAAAAAATTTAAACTTTTATGAGTTTAGTATGTTAGTAAAGTTTTTAGTAAAGCATTCCATACCATTCTTGTGGAAAAGATAACAGATAAAGAAATAGTTTCAAAGCTGGCTAGAGATTATAATAGTTAATATGGACATTGAAAGTGCATCATACATTATCATGTACCTCCATAATTTATTGACTTGTTTTCCTTCTGATGCTTTTCCCCCTTTTGAACTGATTTCTTTGCACTACATGATGAATTTGGAAATACATTTTTTTAAATTGCACATATTTAATCTGTATCAGAATGTGTAGTTTCTTGGGGGAGTGGAAAAAGAGGGAAAAATACTTAGAATCTAAGGTAAATGTTTAAAACTATCTTTACATGTTTTTTGGAAAAATAAAATAGTACTAATAAAAAGAAAAAGAAAATAAAAACAAAAAATAGTTCATCATTGTGGCAAGAGGTTTTCAGTTGTTATCTAAGGAAATATCTGGATTTGATCCACTAATATCTAATATTTTTTCACACTCTTCAAATTTGCAGGTAATATCAATTATTGCTAGCATGTATCTTATAGAACACTGGGAAATGAGTATGGTTCACAACATAGTATTTGCGCTCTTTCTGTTTTTGCTTGCATTTTTGTTTTTGTTCCCAGGTTTTTACATTTCTAAATCTGATTTTTCTTGTGCAACAAGAGAATTGTACACTCCCAACTCTCGATACATATTTTATTTAATATATATTTTAACATGATTAACATGTTTGGGACTGCCTCCCATCTAGGGAAGGGGGTGGAGGAAAGGAGGGGAAAAGTTGGAACAGAAGAAAAAGCTATAATAATAATAATAACTCTAAAAAAAAAAGATTTTTTTCCAGCAAAAAAGACCACAACATGTGAGAACTCATATAAATAAATAAATAAAAAGATCCCACATAGACGACTGAAGAGCAAATAATCAACTAACACTTTAACGTACTGTATACTAGGCGACATTCTGATATTCTGAGATATATATTTTAGAACTAAACAATTGTAACAAAACATTTTTTTAAAATAAAACCAGAAAATTTAAAGGCATACAAATAATAGAATTATGTAAGTCTGGAATATCTGGGATTTCAGCAATATTATCTTTGAATAAGTCATTTCTACTCCATGTACTCAATTTGGCTTCTTTAAAATGCAGATATTTTCACTACCTTTTAAAGAGTATAATTGTGAGGAAAGTACTTTATAATCTATAATTTAAAAACTTTTTTTTTCAAGAGGATAGTGTTATGGACCAGCAAAGTCTAGATAACAAAACTGAAAGGAAACAAAACCAATCTATTACTTGGAAGTACAAAGTATTGACATTGTAAACTGTGGCAAGTCATTTTGTGTCATTAGGAAGGAGCTGAACAATATGATTTCTAAGATATCCATGATTTCAAATTCTAAGATAACTTGAATTGAGAAAAAAAGGAAAGAAAGGCTAAAAATAGCATTCTACAATCTATATTCAGATTTTTTGATACATTATTGAATTAATATTCTTGACCTTTTGTTTTTCCATATAAATTGTATTATTATTTTTCTAGCTCTATAAAATAATATTTACAATTCAATTGATAATAGTTAAAATAAATAGAATAATGTAGGTAGAACTGTCATTTTTGGTCGTCTTGACCTGCCTATGAGCAATTAATATTTTCCAACTATTTACAAGACTTTATTTGTATGAAACTTACATGTACATAAAGATCCTCCAAATCTGTAAGATTATGTTGCAGCAGTACTGCTACAACTCTATATAAAGATGATGGAGTCTCTCCATTTGGATCCTAAAAGTAAAGGGAAAAAAATCAGTAAATAAAAGAAAACAGTCATTATCAAACTACGTAATGAATATTTTATGAAAAAATATATATCCCAAGTATAAGACAAATATATTGATATTGAAACATATGATGATTTTAAAAGAAAAAACCACCCTCCAGCTTCTGAGGATAAAATATGTATAAACTGAATCAATCAAAAGGATTTTTCTAGCAAAAAAGACCACATATTTGTACTTCATAGATTAAAAACTTGCTACACAGTTAGAAGAATGAAGATCAGATAATCAACTAGCATTTTAACCTCAACATTCAGATAAAAAGACAAAAATTAGTCCCTGATCTCAAGATATGAATAAAACAAATAAAAATATTGGTATAGTCATGAAAAAATTTTATATAGAAGGTAAAGCTTTTTTTTTTTAATTAAAAGAATTTTTTACAAGAAACAAGGCATTGCAAAAGTTATTCAAGCTCAAGTTAGAGACAGCACAAAGGCAGAGATGAAGAATCAAACAGGAGGAACTTCACATGTGTGATTCAGCTTACTTGATCTCTAAGAAGAAGAAAAATATTCAGTAAAGCAGTTCTCAAAAAATATATATAATTTAGACAACTATAGGAAAGAATATTAAAAATCATCTATAAGCAGAAAAATTTTATGAAAATAAACTGGCAAGGATGACAAAGAACAAGATTGGCCAATGTTTATATTAGCCCTTTATGTAATAGCAAGAAACTGGAAACTGAGTGAATACCTATCCAAATACATGCAAAAATAATTTTTAACATTTAACTTTGGAAAATTTTTATTACAAATTTTTCTCCCTGCCTCCCTACCCTATCTTCAAAACAGCAAGCAATCTAATATAGGTTAACCATTTGCAATTTTCTAAACATATATCCATCATGCTGCACAAGAATAATATCAAAAGGGAAAAAAAAAAAAGAAAAAATATATAAAGTATCACTTTAGACCGCAAATTCCATTTCACATTTTAAAAGCAATATTCATTAATACAGTTAATTCAATACCACTTTGAAAATTTTAATACTGAACAGCAAAGTAAAAAGATCTATATTGAAGAAAAAATTTCTAGAAAGAAATCTAATGAACTCAGGATACAAGATAAAACATTTTCTGAACAAGATAAATTCAAGAACTTGCTGTGCTTAACCATATCTATTTGTTTCGGCAAGTCTAATTTTTGTTTATTTAGTCAGGATGTTCAGGGAAAAGAAATACAAAAAATTTTATTTCCTCTAAAAATTTATATAAAAAATGCTAGGAGAAAGTAATACATTTCAAACATGACAGACAGCCAATACAAAGAGGTGGACGCAAAAAAAAAAAATTATTTATGAGAAAGAAAAAGACCAGTTTAGATGAATTGCAGAGGTCATGAGGGTAGAAAGATAGAAAAAAGTTTAGATTTATATTTGATCCCCGATTTACAGAATATCACTACAACTGGTTAAGTACGACTGTGCTTTCAACAAAACAAAAAAAAAAATTTTTTTATTAAAAAGCTGAGTTAGTTCGTTATTTTAGCATGGGTAAAAATGGAATTAGATTTTAATAATTTCAATCTATGGAAGTCAATGTCATCATCAAGAGAAAAAACTACAGAGAGGAAAATAATGAGATAATTATAAACAGGGAGTATAATATCAACAAAGGTAGCCAACACAGACAGTGAAAAGATAACAGATTGATCTTTATGCTTAAATTTAATCTTGTCACTATCATGCCAAAATATACTGGGATTTTTGGCTAATTTCAATCACATCCAACTCTTCAGGATCCCATTTGGATTTTTCTTAGTTTGTCATATCCTTATCCAGTTCCTTTTGCTAGCGAGAAAATTGAGGCAAAGAGAATTCATGTAGCTAATAAAGCCAAATTTCAATTTAGAAAGACGACTATTCTCTTGACTGCATCACCTAACTACTCAAATGAGCTTTTTGTCATAATTTTACACACATTATTTAACATCTCATTTTTGTATTTAATCTTCTGAAGCTTAGGAAACCACACAAACTTCCAAACTAATGCTGGTGTACACTAGCCAAAATATATTTTCCCAGAGAATTTTCTGTATCAATGAAAACGTAAGATCAAATAAGTAAAGTAATTGTGGGAATTGCTTTGAAAACACTTAAGAAAACTGATCTGAACCAAACGTATTTCCAGAGAAATCAAAATGAAACATGTTACTGTGAAATAAGGAGGTAATGAATGGAATGGAATATATAATGTATGCTGTGTAAAATGAACGTAAATAAAGACAAAGTGAAAGGAGTATGGACAGAACTAAATTATATAATTAATCATATATATTTCTTCCCCTTCTCAGTGAGAAAAAAGTAGGACAGGCTGAATTAGAAATTAAAAATGAAACTGAATTTTAAAAATTTTTAAATTTTGATTGGCAAATTTCTTGTATCTAATCATCTTATATTAGTTTCATGAAAATTAAGACCCCAGAATTTAGTACCATGACCTGAATACAACAAATTACTTTATAAATTAAGCTATTCTTTAAAAAGTAAATTAGTGATGATTCGCATCCTTTAATACAAATCAGTACCAAACATATATAAATACCTGGTAAAACTTGAATCTGAACCCAAGAATATGACAGAGTGTTTCAGGTTCACACAAACAGGTGTAGGATTGGATTAAAGACACAAAGAATTCATCATGTTCTGGCCTGCATTCATAAACTTCTAAGATGATATCCAAAACTCTATTGGGGTCCAAATTAAAGCATCCTATAATGCAAGATATAAAAAAAAATTGGAATTATTTCTCATTACAATGTATAATACTATACTGGGGAAAGTGAACTCTATCAATATCACTAAGTCTTGATTTTGACATAATTTTAATTAGAAAAAAATTACAAATAAATAAAAGCTTAAAAAACTTACACTCTCAAAAAAATGAATAATCCTCCTGTAATATCAAATTATGCACAGAACAAAATATGAAAATTATTCATTGTCAGATACCTGTGTTAAAAATGTAATTCATCATCCTAAAGAGCTTTAAATTGAAAATAGCAATTTTCAATTATTAACACATTACAGTTCAAATTTACAATATTACTTTTTCACTTTACATAATAAGCTATGCCAGAAAATTAATACCAATCAATATTTATGTTTTTTAAGTTCATTTGTTTTAATTTAATATTTTTCCCATTATATAAAGCACATATTTGTATAAAAGTGATAACTACAGAAGTCCAAAATGTCTCAGTTACTCTTACTAATGAAAAGAGATTTTATATGCAAACAACTAAAAACTTTTTATAGAAAATTATAATCAGAGAGCAATTTTTTGCTCATAATTTAAGTACAGATGGCAAGTATGAGATAAGAATGAATGGTTGTAGATGATAGATGTGATTTTTGGAAATTCTCTATGCTCCAAATTTTAATCATCACAAATGGAGAATAGGCTTACTTTTCAATAGTTCTGAGGTTTTGTTTTCTGGGATTTTTTAAGCCCCTTAAGTGGCAAAACCTTTTTTAAGACCAAAACAACTAAATGTATATACTCTCATTACTTGCATTTTTATCATTCTGAAAGGCAAATAAATGGCAAATCAACAATTAAAAATAACTTGAGGCAAACAAGATTAAGTGATTTGCCCATAGTTCTTAACTGAACAAGCTACTAAATTATCCCATGAGAGGAATTTTATCTCAAATATTTACAAAAATACCATTGGAGTCCAAAAGATTATTTTTATTTATTTATTTATTATTTTGTTTATTTTATTTGTTTATTTATAGGATAAAATGTATTTATTTTATTTATTTAAGATGAAGAGAAGTGTTCAAGTGAAATGATTAAATACATAAAACCCAGAAACCAGGAATAAGTTGAGAATCACTTGCATATCTGAATCCTGGGAACTGAAGTGGTGATCAAGTAAAACAATACACACGGAGAAGGTAGGGCTCAGGACACAATGCTCACATTAAAGAAGAAAAACAAAGAGCAGAAGAAATGAGAAGAGTTTCTTGGAGAAATAAGTAAAAAAAAATTTTTTTTGCAAATGAGACATCTGACATTTATTCATTTGTGTCAATTTCATAAGGAATAATATTTGTGAAAGTTAAAATAAACTTTCCTTACCTATTAAAGATTTTATATTTTGCAAAATTAAATCACTAGTAATACTTCCAGATAAATCTTGACCTAATTCAGCAATCAATTTTGCATAGCCTTCATTCTCTTCTCTTAACAAGTTGAATTTTTGTTGCTTATAACTGAAAGGAAATAAATATAAGTCATTTCACTGTCTTTTTAAAACAGACTTTTGTATTAGAAGAATTTTAACATCAATAATTCTTGCCGTTAATTTATTAAATAAATAAATCTTTACCACCACTTCAAGCAATATTCTCCTATGATTTGCATATGAAAACGCTTTAGTACTTTGAACCAAACATTGCTGTTTTACCTCCACACTAACCTCCATAGCTACTATTCAAGGAAAAATTCCCTCATCAAATAAGAGCTAATAAGCTAACTTAAGTGAAATAACAAAGAACTCTGATGAACATATATAGGATTCACTTTTCTAAACTATTTAATTACAATCACTTCAACCACCACTATCCTGAAATAAGTTTTAGACTTAAAACCTAGAAATCAGCCCTGACTCCAGGTCCAAAAGAGCGCCTTCTTCCTTGTCATGAATAGACTAGTAAGACCTACTGTTTTGAGAATATACCTCATAAATAAGCAGTTTCTTACCACATGATTTCAGTGGAAATTATTTTAAAGAACATCTATTATCCTAATGCTTTTTTCTTACAGATTATGGACCCAGATTCTACATATAGTTACTTTCTTTTTACAATGCAAACTCCTTGCGGGAAGAATGTTTAATTTCTATTTATATTTCCAGTACTTGGCATGTTAAGTGCTTATTAATGACAACACATAAAATGTTTTGTAAAATCCCAACTGATTTTCTATATAATTCATAATAATAACAGGGTCCAAAAAGTAATCAGAATAATCTACTTCTCACTGACAGAATGGTTTCAAATTCCTCAAAAACCTGCTAAAAACAGACAAATTAAAAAAAAAAATACCATTCCCAATCTATAAACAATACAGAAAAATTTTTTTAAATTTTAAAACCACAAAAATGTCATATTAAATTACGATGAATTTTATGTTCTTAAATTAACATTCAATGCCAAATTTGCAATTTTTTTCATTTTTAGCTTTTTTCTTTTTTTTACGTGGAATGCAAATAAAATATCAATGATGTCAGTTACATAATTTGCTACTTCAAAAAGGGCACTTACAAGAGTTTTGTCTTGATTTTAACAGATTTTTGGTTAAATTGCTGGGATTGTTTAATAAGGCCTAATGATTCCAATGTTTCTGGTTCCAAACGTTCCTTCAAGATCTTTTCTGAAACAAAATACTACCAAAAGAAAATAGTTAAAGCAATTTCATTCTAAGAATTTTGAGGACAAAATTCAATTTAGTTTTAGACAAAATGAGTAAATCTAAGAAAAATCCAAGAATTTCTAAAGCAATAGATATATATGTATATTTATATATATTAAAAGATTAATCAACCAATAAGCATTTATGAAGGGCAGCAAGCAGAAAATAAAGGCACAAAAGTAGAAAAATGAATTTTCAAAAATTAAAATCAAATGCCCCAAATGTTTTTAATCTATTAAACAGCAGACAATATAATCAACTAACAATTAGGAAAATCTGAAGCACCTAATTGGCAACATGGAATTTTGCCATATAATCAAGTGGATTCACCTTCCACAGATTTAATTCAGCCTCAGACACTTACTAGCTATGTGACCCTGGATAACTCATTTCATCCTGTTTGCCCTAGAGTTTTTTACAGATTACGGATCCAGATTCTACATATAGACTGAAATGTAAACTGAAATAGAATATTTCACAATATACTGAAAATAAACTGAAATAAACTGAAAAAGAAAATGGCAAACCACTCTAGTATCTGTGTTAGTGAATTTAAGGAATCTTAAAATAGGATGTCCTTTTTATGTTTTTTAACATTCAGCTAATCAAGGCATTCTTAAAACTTTTCTCTAGCTTTTTTCCAGGGAAATTGTTCTTGTTGTGAAATACCTCACATTCTGTCTCTCCTTCCCCCCACCCCAACTTGTATGAAAGACTTGGTCATTTGGTCCATTCTAATTTTTGGTGACATTGTTCCTTAAGCAATGTCTTTTTACCTTTTGTGCAAATTATTACATTAATTTCTCTTATAAATAATTTATTTTTAATAATTTTTAATTTAATTTAAAAATAATAATTTTTAAAATTAGTTCATTCTTCCAACTTCCTGACTTTGAAGCTAATATTACAGTTAAGATTTATGTTTTTACAAAATCATCTGATTACTGCACGCTTAATGTGAGATTTGACAGTCCACTTTGTGGATCAATTAGACTGTGATCAATTAGAAGCAGACTGATTCTGGACTTTATTAGTCAGCATAGTTTTGTTGGCAAAGAGTAATAAAATTGCAGGTTCCTTTTGCTTTGGCATTATTTCCCTGGTTATTGCTGCATAGGTTTTAGACAATGTAGATTTGAGATTGTGTTCTGAACATATGATGTGAACACACGTATTCTCTTAAAAGTCCAATATACTATTTACTGCCCTTCTCAGATAAGTTCCCCTTCCTCAACAATCTAGAGTTTGTGACTGATAACAAAGAAACATTTCCCATATGTCTCCTAACTTCTATCAGAATTAAATCTAGTGGTGTGCAACCTGGAATGCTATCATTAGCTTTTTGGAATTAGCCAGAAGTAAGCGTAAGCTTAACAAGGAAAGTAAAAATACTGCAAACAATCAGTTAACCCTGACTTTTTCTTATGTTAAATTAAAAATAATAATAATAATAATTGTAATAGCTAACTGGAGAGTGTTAACAGATGGTTTGGGATTTTATGGGCTTATAAATAGGCTGAAATAAATAGAAAGCACAAATGGAGAACAATAGGTATTTGAAAATCATAGGCATTTTCTCTGATCCTGCAGATATTATATAATATAAGGATAATTACTGGGATTCCCAATGTTAGGAGCTTTTGGTTTACTTTATTATTGGGAGAATATTGAGAGAATCAGGAAAGGAGCAATTTCTTCCAATTTAACAAATTACAATAGCCTAACAGGAATTGTCAATTCTCCTTTAGTTGAAGAAGATATATGAATATTTGATCTCATAAAGCTGAACTTCTATAAATTCACCAAGTTTTCATCTTTTAAGATCTGAAATTATTTTTCTTCTTCTGAATTAATAACTAATTATCATTAATTTTCTCCTCTTTCTACTCCTTCATCTAGAAAACAACTAATATGAGAAAACTTGGAAAAAAACAGTCAAATTAAGAACTGGATAGTAAAAAAAACTAAATTTAGGTTAATAGGTGGATTTTTGCTCTCCCCTATGTTAAACACATAACATGGAAAATGTTAAGTCTCTATGACCAAGATTACAACTGTTAACAAAACAGAATTGATTGTCACTCTCAGAAGCCATCTCTTGAACTTTTTAAGTCACAGATCTTTCTAACTTCTTATTGTCATCCACTGTGTTTGTGATCTTCCTTGAAATGGATTCTGTATATTTTTAGAAATATATTTCAAAATACATAAAGAAAATGTATTTCAAGATAATTATGCATATGTATGCTAATTTATGTATTGAAAAAATTAGTGTCAGAAAATAATTATAGGTTTCACGAGATTGACTAGGTCTGACCAGATTGGTTAAGAACCAAAAAGTCAGATTATATTTCTCTGGCATCTTTTATAAAAATATTTACAAAAATATAAACTCAGATAATTTCCTTCATCTACTACATGATCATCTTTCAGGAAACTCTAGCTTAGTTAGCTTATTGGAATTTATAGCAGTTGATATTGATATACAGTAGCAATCAGTCCCCCAGCCGCTATTTTTCTTAAACCAATTCATGTTTGGCTAGAATATTCATGGCCCTAAATTATAACAATGTCACACTCTTAATATCATGAATAAATGAAGTCATCCACTACCATTATATGCTTCCTTACAAGATTTGTGAATTTATTTATTCAGCACCTATTTCATTACAATTAATATATATATACAATATAATTATAATTATCCATGTCGTTTACTTCTTCCTTCAATGACCTTCATTCAAATACTGTCACATACAGTATTTCTGGATTTTCCCATAAAAAATACTACTTTCTCAATATATATGCCCTTTTTATTTACCTAATTATAATGATTCTTAGATCAAAGTGCTCTGCTATTCTGTCATTTTTTGTTCTCTGTCTGCACAATTTTTATTTTGCGAAGTTATTAAGGTGCATACTACACAAAATTTTATCTTTTAAATCCCTTAGAAGAAAGATAATAGAGGTTATACTATTCATATTATTTCAAAAAAGAGGGAAATTTTAAAAAACTTACCAAACATGCTAATACCAATTGTATGAAATGCTCTCTCTTACTTTTTTCTTCTAAACAACTTGTTTCGATATCTAGAAAAACAAAAGTAAAGCATTTTTTGTTACAAGTAAATTTCCATAAAAATAATTAAATAATAATGACTATGTCAAATGAAGTTCAATTATATTTTCATTCATTAAGAACAAAAAGTTTACTTATTTTTTAACTATTTATAAAATAGAAAAAACAAGATTGAAAAATGCATAAAATAAAGTTTTCTTATTAGCAGAAACATAGTTTCATCCTACCTAATATGCAGAACACATCAGCTAGAATTGAGGGCACATCATCACGAAATTCCTGTTTTAGAAAAATATTAGTTAGAATTCTAGAATTTAAAAAAAATTTTTGAGTAGCTATAAAAGCATAACATAATATGTATCAGAATTACAAGTTTTGCCATTGCAATACACAAATGTTAATAAATTCTGAATAGCTATAAAGCATAACAACATATAAAAATTACAAACTCTGCATTGCAGTACATGAATGTCAATAATCATTAAAATTTAATAAACATAAATCTAGGGAAAGATATCCAAACCTAAAAAAAATCAAATAATTTTTAAACTATCATCCTTTTTAGACATTTTGTTTATTTTTGAAACCATATTTCCCCTGTCAATATACTATATCTAATAAAAGGCAATAAAAAGAAATGAAAAAGCACTAGAAAGAGTACAGTTCACATTACATACCCTACAATGACCTACATTTCTACTTGCTACAATTAAAGAATGTTACTTTTTTCCTTTTCATTTCTATTGTATTTATTGACAAATGCCTTAGAGAAGATTTTAAGATGACTTTCATAAGGGATATAAAATGGAGGAGCATATTATGTGTAGGCAGGGTAAGAAAATAAATTCCTACACCAACAGCACAGACTCCCTTCCTTTTGTATGTTATGTAGCTAACTTATTTTTCTCATCAGTTTTTAATCGGGTAATTTGAAATATGATACTATATGATACTTCAACATTTTTATTTACTGATTGCTATTTTTAATGTCTTTGATACTTCAAATGAATATATCTTTAATAGCCTGGCACAATATGAATAAATTTAGGTAATATCATTTTTATTATATTGGCTCTACACAATGAGAAACCTTATTTACTTGAATATTGTTTTGTAATTACCTTAATAGTTCCTGTATGTTTTGGCAGGTGCCATTTCAAGACTTCTACAATTATTTTTAATGAAATTTCTTTTGCATTCACCTCTTCCTGCTACATATATATTATTGGTATTTGAAAAAAATAAAAATGATTTGGTGGATTTATTTTATATCCTGAAAAAATTATTTCAACTAGTTTTCTGTTTCTAAACCAGAGATATAGTTTTTTCAATCTAGCATTTCTAATATGACACCAAATCATAATAATAATCATAAACATCCTTGCTTCACTCCTGACCTTACTGGAAAAGTTTCTAGGTTGCCTCCATTACATATAATACTTACTCTTGCTTTTAGATATGAATTATTATTTTGAGAAATCTTCTATTTATTTTAAAGGATTTTAATTTTTTAAAGAAATGAGTGTTGTATTTTTTTAAAAAATGAATCTAATGAAATATGATTTTTGTTCTATTTGTTTCTAATATAAACAATGAAATTTATAATTTTCCAATAATCTTGATAAATCTTTTAGCATCGCTAATGAAGAAATTTGTTTTGCTTTACTAAGTTTATAGGTTTAAATTATTTTTTCAGCTGAAAAAAAATAGAGGAAATAGAGAAGGGGAAAACTGTTAATTAAATATGCCAAATAAAATTTATTTTTAAAGAAATAATACAAAGAATCTACTAGTCTTGTCTGAAAATGCCCATAAATGTCATCAAATACATCCAGAGAATGATCAATCACTGCCAGTGGAAAAAATATTAGAAGTAACTTAAAAGAAACAGTTCAAATAAGTAATCAACAAACTACAATGAGAATGGATGAATAGAAATGTTTTAACTTCTATAAATTCTCCTTGGTTTGTCCTTTAAATTCTTTTATCAATTTTTCTAATCTATCCATACATTTCTTCCATTCAGCGAAAAGATTTTTCTCATATGTAACACTACCTCTTAATGATTAGAATAAATTCATTTCCTTCATTCCTCTCTTTCTTTAAAATACAGATCTAAGCAATGTTTTCTGCAATAAGCTTGTTACCTATGATTAGTGAAGTAACTTCTCAGTCTAGGTAGGAAATTTAAGGAGACAAAGAGAAGGAAACTTCTAATAGCATAAAATAGGAAAAAATTAAATAAAACAAAATCAGAACTAAGAATGTGTGCCTTCACCCACAAAACAAAAAGGGAAAGGAGACTCCAAAAGACAGATGATTTGTGAGAGATACATCTAAAAAATAAAGATTAATAAAGATTGTAATGAAAAATTGGAGCAATATTTTTATTTTTAAAACACAGTAATGCAGTTTGCAAGGCATGCCATGTTTGATCAATTAGAAAGCAATATAAAATTATTATAAGAAAATAGTTTAAATAGCTATTTTTGAACTAGAGATTCTGGTTTATTTCAAAGACTTCTTATGCACCAAAGCATTCAGATTAAGTTAGAAAAAAATAAAGATAACGAAGGTTCACAAATCGGTGAGTTTGCAAATGTAGAATTATTATAACTTAAAAAAACGAACACTATCATTTTAAAGAAACTTCAGAAGCTATGAGAATAGATGCCAAATGAAACACCATCAGAAAAGTAAAGGGAGAATAAGTGTGTCAGTGTGTGTCAAAGCATGTGTGTTTGCAAGTAATTATAATATCCAAGGTTGGTTCCAATTAACATAGAAAAATCATATTATGTCAAACTTACTTGATATGCACCTGCACAATTTGATTGCTTACCATCTGAGGGAAGAGTGAAAGGAAAGAGACAAGAAAGGCAAAGACAGAATGTACTCCTCAAAATTTTAAAAATGTTAAAAATTGGTTTACAAAAATGGTAAAATATATATATTTTTCAAAACCTTGTATTTATTACATAAAACATTAAAAACAGCATTTTTTCTTAGTAAAGAATAATTTTTTGTAATATGGTTTTCTTCAGATAATGTATATTACTTTTAGTCTACAAACATCTTGATGTCAGTGATTTTAAAATGTAAAATTACTTTTATATTGAAATATATTCAAATATTCAAATACAAATATATTCAAAAAGAAAATCATTTTAATTTCTAAGAAGTGTTTCTGAATATTATTTTTTATCTTCCCTTCAATATGAAAGAAAAAGCAAACTTATCTAAATACTCACAATAATATCGCTGAGAACATTGGATGCTTGGTCATGCTTTAGCTTTCCTTGGATGACATGATAAGAGAGCTCATAGAAAGCCTGCTGAATATCTAATGGGGAAAAAATCAGCAGGCAAATTTTCACATTGCTTAGATTTTTCTATTCTATACCTCCATTAATATATTTCTTATGATTATAGCAAATTCAATTCACAAAAAAATTTTGAAATAGAGAAATATTTTAACAGAAAAAAATTAATATTTTATATAAATATAATCCAAATCAACTAAAATACACTTTTACCTAAATTAATATCCTTATTCTGTGTCAAACAAACTATTAAAAAAATCATTTTATATAGCTAGAAAAAATAAATTTAAAAAATAAAAAATGTCAAGAATATTCAGGGAATCAGTTTTTCAAAAATCTAAAGGAAAATGACTTAAGCAGTACCAAATATCAAGTTCTATTACAAAGTCAAATCTGACAGATTCATGTGACCCTGGGCAAATTACTTAACATTGTTTAAGGAAAAAAAAGAAAAGAAAAAGAATAATGAGTCAGGCATACATTAAGTGCACAATACACCAAACTACTATAATAATCAATACTTGAAAGACAAGAAATTACTATTTGAAAAACAAATTTGCTAAAAAAGAAAGTTTGGCAGGAAAAGAAGTATAGCTCAGTATCTCACACCACATAAAAATGCTAGCATGGGGAAATTAAAGAAATGGAAAATTTGACATCAGATCTATGGGAAAAGGCCAAATATGACTATAACAAAAATAAAATGACTTTGATTATATTAAATTTTAAAAATTAGCAAAGATTTAGAAGGAAAGGAAGAAATAAAAAATTATACAAATTTTTCTGACAAGGTCTTCCTTCTCAAATATTGAACTCAAATAATGAAATGAATCAAACTTAAAAGAATATAAGTCATTCTTTAACTGCTAAATTATCAAAAAAAATATCAAAAGATATCAAAAGCTCAGAAGAAATCAAGTTTATAATCATTTGGAAAAAATGCTCTAAGTCACAATTCAATATAGGACTTTGAAAAAACTATTAAAAATGGAGACTAAATCAAATGCAAGGTTGGAGGAAGGACAAAGAATAAATCATATAATAATAATGTGATTAACAATGGCAAAAATCAGGCCACAATTTTTAAATACCAAAAAAATTCTTTAAGCACTCTCAAAGAGTTAAAAAAAATAGTTCAGCATATTAGGAAGGCAATTAAAAAACCAAGTGGACAAATTTAAATGAAACATCAAAAAAACTAAAACACAAAGACTTTAATATAACTGAAAGCAAAAAAAAAAAATCAATTAAAAACAATAACTAAGTTTTTTAGACTAAATAGATTGTGAAAGTAATCAGATTTTAAAAAGGAATAAAATCAGAGTAGAAACAAAGGCAATTATGAACAACTATTTCAAACCAGTATCTGTCAATTAAATTGATAACCTAAAATAAAACATTTATTAAAATGTAAAATAATCAGAAAATTAATAAAAAGATGATTTATATAATCCAATATCAGCAAAAAAAAATTTAAACAAGTACCAAAAGAAAAAACTGCAGGGCCAGATGGATTTACAAATAAAGAAAAAAATAGCATTAATACAAAGAAAGCTATTTTTAAAAATCCTACCAAAAAATCCTACCTTCTAAAATACAAATATGATGTTAAACGAAAGATGACTTCTCAAGATAGAAAATAACTGAAAAAATATAGCTAAAACTGATGTAAAAATTTTTAAATAAAGTAACAAAAATACTACACAAAATAATACAAAAAGTTTTTAACAAAATACCCAATGATATTTTAAAAACATATCAGAATATACTAAAAATAATTAAACCTTTCTTTAACATAAATACTATCTAAGATTGGGGTAAAAGCAAATCTCTATTATCATCATTACTTTTTGACCAAATACTAAAAATGTTTAGTGATAATAAAAGAAATGAAGTGACTAAAGCATAAACAAAAAGAAAATATTGTATTTTTGCAAATGAAAATTTAATGGCAAAACAGACAAAAAATAAAAAAATATATATTGTGGGTAAAATTCCTCTAAAATATTAAATACTTTTTTTTCTTTTTTTGAAATGGCTGGGATAATTATTTTAGAAAACAAACTGGACATACTCTTTGAATCATACATACGTTGATTTAAACTTATATAAAAAACCTGAAAAGAGGCAGTACTATTTGGAGAAAAAAACAAATCTGTATATTTGTTCCCAACAATAAGATGTCAAGCTATAATACAAAAACAAAGTACTAGAAAAATGTTATAACCTACCTCTGAAAACCTTATTTCCATGGCCTTTATTTTCACTAAGCATACGGCATAATTTCAGACTGAAATAAGAGAAAATTCGTGAATTAATTCATCATGATTTAAAAAGAAAGTGTTACTTCAAAGGAAAAGTTACCTTAGAATGATATTTTTAAATTTTTTTTAAAAATGGAACCAGAGTGCTACTAAATATTCTTCTAAAATCAAGTAAAATCTTAATATCTAAATCAAAGATTTTCTTCTCAAAACAGAAAAAACTAAACACAGATAAAAATACTTAACACTGATGCAAAAAAATTTAAATAAAAGCAAAAATACAATACAAAGATACCACAAGGATTATATGCTATGATTAAAAAAGATTTATTCTAATTTCCCAATCATTGTTTCCATATTAGAAAAATTATAATCATATATTAACATAACCAAAAGAATAAAAAATCATGATAATATTTTTAAATCCACATCAGAAAATTACTTATAGTTAATAGTCAATAGCTGGGATTTGATATATTCTAATTCATTACACTAAGCTTTTAATTCCATTTCTAAGATTTCATTTAGTGCTTTTAGTTCTTTTCCAATTTTTCCTCAAGTTTTCATTTTACTCATGTTTTAACCACAACTTTATTATAAAAAAATTTTAGTTGACTGTGGTCATGCTATTAAAAATTTTAAACATATAAATGTTTGTTAAAATTAAACTAATTTTTAATTCTAATTCAGCCAATTTTGCTTCTTTTTTAACTTAAAGTTTGTTTTATTCCACACAATATTGAAGATTCTACATTATTAAATATTTTCATTTGTAAAACAAAGATAGACAAAATAGCCTTTAAAGTTCCATCAATGCTGAAAAATAATAGGCAATTCCAAGTGTTGCAAAAGATAGAATATTGTGTTGAATTGAAATGAAGATTTAATGCCTATTTTAATTACTTTTAAGATGAACCAGTTTCCTGTTTCATTTAAGAAAACCACCCACAAATGGCTCCAACTAATCTCCCATTCTACACTCTTCTGTCTGTGCTCTTTCATAAAGGATCTCCTGTTTCTCATTGGAGAAGGAGAAGCATTCTCTACTTAGTTAATGCACTTTTGCAGAAAATATTTACTGAATTTCTAAGGTGAATGAAGAAAGAAAAAGTTCTGCACTTTTATGGCCTAGAGAAAGGAAGACAATAAACTGGAGAAACCACAACACAGCTGGGAAATAAATAACAAATTGCCAAGACTTATACTGTTTGTGACTAATAAAAACAAAGATTTATACAGCCCTTCTGATTACCACTGTTATATATATGCTTTACTACTGATGTCTCATTTACTAAAATACCTACAATTTTCCACATGAGTTATGTGAAGCAGATAAAAGCTTGGCAGAATCTGAAGCTGAATTTCAACCATTGACTTTTTAACTTCCTGGATATAAATACAATGAAAAATACAATTTTTATCACTAGTCACAGAATTGCAGATTGCAATCCTCCCATTTCTGACTCTTCCACATGTTAATTCAAATAGAAAACTTTTGCTCTTATAACAGCTCTTAATAAGCTGTACCCTTTTTTACATTTCAGACCATTATCCCCCTTTTTAGAACATTTTTAAGAACTTCCAATTACTCTTTAAAGGCTCTTTTCTTTATCTTTTCTCCCCTTAATTCAGTATCTCCATTTTCACATATTTTTGTTTTTTAAACACCGTTCATGTTATTTCGATTATACTTATAACTTTGAAAAGCAGTATTTGGAGAGTATATCTTTCAAATGGTTTATACAAAAGGATATGTAGATGTATGTACTTATTTTTTAGTTAGTTCCAGTTTTTAAAAATTAAATATATTATATGAATTTAACTTATACGTATGGTTAGAATGAGGTATCTGTAAAAGTCTGTAAGGGCAGTTTTACTAGGTAGTGTAATGTATATAATATCTGTTTTTAATAAATACGTAAATTTTATTTTAAAGTTTTCTAAATATTTTTTGGTTATAAAGATTTAAAAATTTCAAAAGAATTCTTATTATATTATATTGTTTGGTAGTAAGAAAAAAAATTTACCAAAAAATGCTTACAATTAAAATTAATTTTAAATAACAAGTGATGTCGTTTCAATAATTTGTTTAAATGACTTCTTATAAGACGATAAAAAACTCTTAAAAATTTTTAAATGTTTAAACTTTCTCTACGTATTTACAGATAAAAATTTAAAAGTGTTTTTTAAATATATTTTTTCTGGAACATTTATATTAATAAACTTATTTTCTAATGCAGAAAAGACGGAATCTTAGGTACAGAGAAGATTGAGGCCTAAACCGTTTTAAAAAAAAAAAAAATTCCATCATAAAAAACTTCCTTTTTAGAATTAAATAAATAAGTCTGTTTTCATTCCCACGGAAATTCCACAATCACTCACAATTCGGTTTTTCCTGATTTCTCCCAGTTCGTTATCCACTCCGCCGGGACCATCGACGCCATTTTCCGTTTAGATCCTGAGGAAGAAAGGTCAAAGGGAGATACAAGGTATTCTGGGAAATTTTACGTCGAGGCTTCAATAGGTTTAAAAAAAAAAAAAAACGTCTCTTTTTTTTTTTTTTTTTGACGTTCACGAGGGAAATCTCGATATATATCCCAGTGAGAGAGAGAAGATGAGAAAACTTGAAATCTAAATTTTTTTTATTTTTTATGTGTAACGGGAAATTTTTTTTATTGAATCGTACTGCCTATTTCTTTCCTTCGATTTCTTCCTTATATTTAAAAAAATCCCTTAATACTCGTGATTTCAAATGTTTTATTAATAGAAATAAATGTTTTGTTTTATCAAGTTATTCACGCACCCGTTAATATATCATATTTGTTACTTTTATTAGTAAGATAAGTCAAGTATGCTCATATTTTTCTCCCATGTTAAAAAAAAATTCCCACATTACTAAGTCCTGTTTGGTGATAATCTTTGTAATATGTTATTTTACTATCCTAGCTAGTATTCCAATAAAGATCATTAATGTTAATTAATGAAATTTATCAAGTTTTTTTTATTTTTAATTCTCCCAATTTAGGTTATCATTACATAAAGATAATCAGTTTTACTTTTTTTACTACATTCCATAGTATTTGTTATACTCTCATAATTTCTATTGTCTAGTGATATTAATTGGTTCTGTAATTGGTTCTCTAATCCCTTCATCCCTTAAAGTTAACTTCTTTAACTTTAACTTTCTTTTTTCTCTATTTAAAAAATTAAAATTAAAATCTGAAAAGGATGTATTTTAACATTTAGTATTTCTGCTTCTCTGAAAAATTACGTTTTTATGCCCTATTATTGTTATATTGGTAAACTCTTGTAAAAATAGTATGTAGTAGTGAAAAAAAATGTTTTATTCCTATTTCTTACCAATTATGTCATATCTAAAATTCATTCTTACTGATTTTTCAGATTATATTTGACCAATTTCTCCAAATTATCAAATTTCTCTCATCCTTAACTCTTCTACCACCTTCCTACATCTGATTCTACATATTCTTCTAAAAATCCCTCCTTTAAACTGTCCTATTTCTAAATTTAGAACTTTTATAAATTATAGACATATATTCTTCCCTCTTAAATCCACATATATTAATGAGAATAAGATACTACACAAGTCTTCCACTCACCTGTTTTCACTGTTTTTAGAGTCATCATACTTCCAATTTAGCTTCCTTATCCAAAAGTTTAATTTTTCAGAATTATTCTTTCATGTTCATCTCAATCCCAAGTAGTCTATACATAAACTTTCAAATTATTCAAGTATTGATAACATTCTTGATAACACAAATAACATGAATTTGATATTTTTGGGTCCCTTTATGATTAAGTCATCTCATTTCTCTTGTTATATTTTCTATCATGATCCAATCTTTTTGTCATAAATAGAAATGGCTTCTTAAATTTTATTTTCTAAGTATGAACACAGCTCCTCTCCATCCCTGTAATAGCTAACTAGTGGGTTCTTTTTTCTTTTCTTATTATAATCAAGTTATAATCAAGACTGCAGATAAAAGTGATACTACAGGCTTCAGGTTTTTCATGTTGATTTTCTCAGCACTATCTGGGGGCAATATGTCCCTGCACAATGATATCCAAACTACATACTCTCATGATAAAACCTCTTGTTCCCTCCATGGCTATAAACTGCTCTCTGCTTTAACCTGAAATCAAAATCCAGGACACCATCCTCTATTCCCAAGCAGCATTGAATTTCTTTTTTGCCTTTCATACTAAGAACATAATATTCTATTAGTGAGATTTTACCAGACTTTATTAAGAAAATTTTACATTTGAAATATTCTTTAAAAGAATAAATAAGATATTAGTAGAGGGATATTAGATTTCAACTTATCTCTTTTGAATCATTTACAAAATTTCTTTATATGTGTATTTTGTTTTGTATTTAAAATAAAACTTAAATGAAAATTTCTCATATGATAGTTTATTTGGACTGTTTATTGTTAGATCATTTGCTAGGAAACCAATCATCTTGTGATGTCATAGCTATGTAACTAGAGCACCATTATGTTGTTCTAGAACTGTTTTATCCAAGTTCACTGTTAGTGGCAGTTGAATCTACTTGATGCCAAGTGGCAGGTGGTTAAACATGAACACTGATTACTAATAATGGCTGAGAAAAGTAATCAGAAAAATATAGAAGGATTCGAAATGGCACTTTCTTTATCAGAAACTCAAGATCTCTCTCCTCAAGATGGAACTATTGGCTCAGAAATGTGCATTAGTTCGATATTTTCTTCATCTACTCCAGTATGTGAGCAGACATCAGCTGGTGATTCTGATTTGAGGTCTCTGATTGAAGAAAATGCTTTTCAGGCTTTAACTGAGAGACCTTTGATAAAAAGACCACGCTTCACATTGTGTGATGTAGGCTCAGTAGAAGATAATGATTTTCTCTCTCTCACTTTTCCAAAAAAGCTTTGGAAAATAGTAGAAAGTGAACAATTTAAGTCAATTTGGTGGGATAGTGATGGGACTTGTGTAGTGATTGATGAAGAACTCTTTAAAAAAGAAGTTTTAGAAAGAAAGGGCCCTTTCAGAATATTTGAAACAGATTGTATGAAAAGCTTCATTCGACAGCTTAATCTTTATGGCTTTAGTAAAATGAGACAGGATTTTCAAAGATCTGCTTCTCTTGCTGATTTTTTAGCAGAAGAAAAAGAAGTATCTGTTTTAAGCAAGGTAAATAAAAATAATTTTAATTCTCTATAATTGTAAATGTAAAGATTTATACAATTAAGTAATTTTTCTAGTAAGATTTTTATTATGCTCATTTTAGAAGTTCTCTTTATTGTTAAGTATAATTAATAATTGTAACTACCTGTCATTTCAATATCCTTAAATTTTGTTTTAGAATTAGGTGCTTTTATATAACAACATATTAATCAGAAAATTAGGTATAGTTAAAAACATAATAAAAGTTTTGTATCCTATATATTAATTGTATCTTTAATAACTCAATGATTTGTCAATTTTTGTCATTTTATCTATTCATATAAACATGTAGTAGTAATTCTTTAGTTTCTTTCAGAGTGAATGTAATCTTAATTTGAATTTTTTTTAATTGTCCTTAAACTCTAAAGATAATTTTATTTACAAAAAAGACTAGTGATATTTTTTGCTATAAGCTAAGTCACTATATGATTTGTAAATGTGGAAATAACTTTTTTTTTTTCTTTCTTTTTAGTTACAGTTCTACCATAATCCTAATTTTAAAAGAGGCTACCCTCACCTTCTCGTAAGGATGAAGAGAAGAGTGGGCATTAAAAATGCATCTCCAGTTCCTTTCTCATTAGACCAAGATTTCAGTAAGAGTTGCCTTAAAGTAGGGGGTAATTTAGATAGTCAGAAATCTGACTTAGTTGCTGAGTCTAGTGGGAAGAATGTATTTTCTACATCTACAAATTCAAATGTGCAAAAATCTATGCTGAGGAAGCTTGCCACTACTAAGAAACTTACTAGTACAACTACCCGAATCAGAAGTGGTTTTTCTACCCCACCAGCAGCTTCTGTGAGACCATCAGAACATATTGTTGCAGATCAAAATGCTAGGCTTAACCAGTTGACTCCTTTTCATCTACCCCAACATAGCACCCATACTCAAGTGAATACTCATGATATAGATTCCACTACAACTACATCTGCCACTTCTCTCTATAGGGTTATACCTCCTGTTCAGAACAGTCCTTTTGGGCCTATGATGGGACTTCCTACTTTTCCAGCAATGTATCCTGATTTGCCAGCTATGCAGGCTCATTTAGCTAGTCTGCTGCCATTTTGTAACCCATGGTTCTCAATGCCTATGATAGCTGCTGCCTCAGCTATTTCAATGTCTAGATCTTCCCATCACCGGACCCCTTCTTATCACCATTGCCCTAATTGTAATTGTTCTTCAAGCAATGTTCCATCTACCAAAGGGGCTCCTAAGGGTAACGAATATGCAGGATACCAAAGATAAATCTTTTTTCAAAAAAAATTGCTGATTGCTGAAAAAAATTATGTAATCCTGCAAGTATTTTATGACGAATAAAGTTAATTGTTCGTTTTGGTTTTTTTTTTTCTTTCTAGTTGCATCCTACATTACTTAATTATGTTGATCTAAGATTAATTTTGCAAAAGGAGGTTTAAAACTAAGATTGTTTATATAATTTGATCGTAATTGTTAAAGAAATATTCCATCTATCAAAGGGGCTCCTAAGAGTAACAAATATGCAGGATACCAAAGATAAATCTTAAACAAAAAACGCTGATTGCTAAAAAAAAATTATGTAATATCCTGCAAGTATTTTATGACAAATAAAGTTAATTGTTTCGGGTTTTCTTTCTAGGAGTATTCTAATTATATTGATCTAAGATTAATTAGCAAAGAAAAGGCTTAACACTAAGACTGTTATATAACTTGAAATTTCAATTTCAATTTTTTTCAAATTCAATTTTTCAAAAGCAAGTAAATTCTTACCCATAAATTCCTGAAATATGATTGCTATTTACAAATTAAAGGAAAATATTTTTGAAATGTTATAATACTGGATGTTTTTGTTTTAAATAAGCAGACATTACTCGTTTTTCAAAAGGCTTTTTCACACCTAAAAAAGATTTCAATTCAACTGGAAGACAAAAATTGATGAATTTTTTGAATTTGGGAGATAGTTGCCAATAAGGTGACATTAAATCAGGCACTATTATGTGAAAGGAAACAAGCAAATCAGACTAAAAGGTCCAGTGTTAAGGTTAATGAACTTTTAGGTTGATATGTGTATAAATTTTTGTGAATACTCAACTTCAAATCCTCCTTAAAGCTTATTTTTCTAATAAGCTAATAAGTCAAGCCTAAGTTGTTGAGAACCACCCATGAGAAACCACCTCAGACACTGCATAACTTGCGCTTCATAAGTCTCTTTCACATTCACATCTCAAATATATCCTAACCAAGCTTAGGAAATAGAGGGAACAAAAATGTCATCTTAAAAACATTTTTTAAAGGGAATTCATATTTTTCTGTTATTAGTACTTAACTGCCACTCTTATTGATAATAAACCTAAATAGAAAGGGGTTGATTTAAACGAGTTGAGCCAGAAACAAAACCTGATTATCCTAACAAACTTTATTATATAATGAAAGGAATATCAAAGGTGACCCATCAGACTTATGTCTCATGTTGACTCTTTGCTAATCAGGTTGTTGCAACAAAAAAGCAGATGTGTATATGTGGTGTTGCAACAAAAAAGCAGATGTGTATATGTGGTATCAGCAGTTTTCCCTGTTCATAAAAGTTTTGTCTTCTACCATTATATTTTTTGGTTTCTATGGATTCTATAGCAAAAAAAAAATCTCTAAAGGTGATAAGAAGGTTCAAGTTTTCATTTTTGAAAGAGCACACAAAATGAGGAAAATTTTAAAGTTTAAAGAAAACTAAAGGCAGGCAAAAAGTCAATAACCAGTAAAACCATGAAAAACAGGGATCAATTTGTTGAAATAAATGAAAAAAATTATTTATTATATTTATTAAATACCCCTTTATTATATGCCATGTACTAGCAATGTATTGGCATTGGAAATATATTGGCACAAAATATATGAAACATTGTCAAACTTACATTCTATCAGAGATGTGGGAATCAATAGGAATATAACAATGGGAATATAACAAATACATAAAAGTAAAATAAGATTCTGGACAATTTCCATACATTTCCCTATCTTATCCACAATTTTGAGGCTTTTTGTCTAGCAGCCAGTTACAAAACAATACTACCAAATACATAAAAAATAGAAATATAACCAGTTGGTGGCCACTGTGGGGCAGAATTTGGCCATTTATTCATTTACTAACTCTTTAGAATCAGCTAACTTTTAAAAATACTGTTTTGAGGTCTACAAAGGTTTAAGATTTATATCATTTAATTTTCATAACTTTTAAATACCTCTTTGTAAAAGTAATTGATTAGCCACATCAACATGACTGTAAAAATGAGATAAATCTTAAATCTTTGCAGGAGGAGACAATTTCTAATTCTGTAATAGCAGGATGAAAATTAGTATAAGTTGCCAGAGATCAACTTCTAATCTTAACTGTGTGCTAATCAATGAGAATCTTTAAAGATCCATTCTGCATTGTGATGTTCCCTCTATTTCAATATATCACTGTAGCTTGCATAAACAAAGAGAAATTTTAAAAGGGAAGCTGCAGATATAAATTTTCTGAAAAAATACTTAACTATAAGGGTTGTTCAAAGAACAAAGTAAATTATTGATTTTTATTTTAACAAATTTTTCTATAAATATTTCATACATAATCTTGGGGTAGAAATGGGAACTATAATTGTGTTTCTAACTCTAACCCTAATCTTTATACTTTTTGTATACCAGGTTCCTCATACCATTTTTTTCCCTTTTCTCCCCTTACTCAAATTTCTAAAGTTCATTCCTAACTTTTTAGTGTACTGGCCTGTATGTTGCCTGGTCTGAATTTTTAAGGAATATAAGTTGGAATTCTAATTAGAGAAATAGAAGGGTTATCAAGCCCTGCTTTGAACTTTCTTGATTTTTCCAAATATCAGCTAAATATGTAAAAGTCATATAGGGTAATAATTGGTAACAGTATGGTTCTTAATAAGTCAGGGAAAAATATGGCTTATGAGAAAATATTCTGCAAGCTCTAAGCAATGAAAATACAACAACAAGAATCTCTGTTGGCAGAAGAGTCGGCAGTGGTCTCAGGGGCAAAAAAAGACATAAGAAAAAAATGGAGCAAAACGGGCAAATTAGAAATAAAGCCACATATATGGACACAAGGTTTCACATTAAGAGAATATCTAGAGGGGACCACTGACATTGGTTTAAGTGAAAGTTTCAGAAAATAAATACAAGGCAATCTGAAATCGAGGCAGCTATCTGATATGATCACCTTGCAGCACAGCTTTGTGAAACTTTTCCACATTACAATCTTTTCCAATGAATGGTATGATGGTAACACCTAATCCTAAATGAAATATCTCAGTGCAATACACTTAAGAAATAAAGCCAAGAAGCTTTCAGAACGCAATCATTGATTGCATTTTCAGAACTCTATCCATTTGGTACTTTTGTTAGATCTTTAAATGATACTAGATCTCAGGCCTTCTTCTGATTCAACCAATCCTAGGAGCCCAGAGATCATTCATAACTTTTGTGGTTTTATTAGAAAATTAAAAGGACACACAGGGAAAATGGGAGGTCATAATTTTCCAACAAAAGATGCAAACTAATGGTAGCCTCCTTTCATGTAAACTGTGTGTAGAGAGGGTGTGTGTTTGAACAAAGGAAGAGTCCAAAAAATCCTTTGTGATTTTCCACCATTTACTCCCCAAACCAAGATGATTGTCCCAAAAGAGAACAAGGGGGTGGGGAGGTGCCAGGTGGGGCTCACTCAGCCTCACTGAAGCGGGTCAGCATGGTCTTGTGCAGAGTTCCCTTGTATGACTCAGATGAAGTGATGCTGTAAGAGCTGCCCCGAGAGCCAAGGCCAGAGCCCCTAACCCTTGTCTGGGCCTGAGGATACAGAAGAAAAAAAAATAGTAAGAATAATTCCCCAAAACAAGTTCAATGCAGCTAATTACTAATAAGAATAGATAGGAGCCCAAGAAGCAAAAAAAACAAGATAAAGGTCTCACCTCAATGGGGGTGATGATGCCCTGTTTCTTACGGCCTAATCCACTACCTTCTTTCCATCCCATGGCTTGCAGCATGCGACTACCAATACTGTTGCTACTCAGCCCATCTTGAGCTGATTGTTCAAGGCCCCTACAACATGAAATGGAAAGAAAAAAAAAAAAAAGTGAGTTCCTGAACTTGAATTCACCTTATCCAAGCCCTCAATGCCAAATTCAGAACTCACAAAGAAGTGGCAACCATGGTTCCAAATTTCTTCTTTTTGGGTTCTGGAGGCTCAGGAATGCCATACTTTTCACGACGTTCTGCTGCTCGGTCCCGATATTTCATCTTTTGATAGAAGAGAAAAAGTTATCAGAGAACATGAGAACAAAGAGAGGAAATAAACATTAAAAAATATATATTATGACAGAAATAGTCTGACCTCCATATCATTCTTCTCCAGTGCCTCTAGTTCATTTTCAGACAGGTGGGCACGCCGATGAATCTCTAAGTTTTGCTAAGGGAAGAGAAATATGATAGTATGAGGTTCATAATACAGATTTCCCCTCAAATCTAGCTACCCCCATTTATCTTAGATTCCTCATCTTCTATACCTTGTGTAATCCAGAAAGTTGCTGGTGGCGAATCAGAGCCTCCTTACTAGGGAATTGGCGTCGGCAAAGAAGGCAAGCTAGCTTCTGCCAGTCTGTGAGCCTCTCCTCCCTTTCAGTACTCCTCTCAATCTCCTCCTCACTGTCGCTTTCTCCACTATATGCAGCCACTAGTCCCCGGGGTGGACTCTATAGATTATGAGTAACATCAATAACTGAGCATCAAGAAAGAAAATTTTCTTTGAGCCCTAAAAATTCATGAACTCACCAGGCGCTCATCACTGGTAAGTTTTGGGAGCTCCACAGTGGCATGCTGTCTCTCAGCAAGTGTACCCTAAATAAATAAGGGAGACGGTTTATTCTTGGGCAAAAATAAAATAAAAAGGAAGAATAATCGCAATAACAAGAAAGTTAAACAAAGAATAGATAGCTAAAAGTACCTTCTTCTCAAGGATAGCATAACCAGCATCAGCAGTAGCGGATTCACGCCGCTCATCCTCCCGTAGGGCACTCACAGGCTGGAAGCTATTTTTGAAGTTTTCCTTCTGCTTGTTGAGGCTGCGGGCCCAGCGTTCCATATCCTTTGCAATCTGAAAGGATTACGGAGTTAGAGGGATGATAAGTTGTTAAAACATAGAAACTGTATGGCTCCAATGATTTAGACCGGAATACCTATTTGATTATTAATGGTTCTCTAGTCATTATATCATACTGCCTCTCACAGATACTTTCAACTATTAGAAATATCCATCCAATCAATGTACATTCATTTATTCATTAGTTCTTCTGATGATTCATTCCTGTTTTCATTTTTTTTCATTCATTTACACAGAGTAATGTAAATCTATTCTCAAAATGTTAAACGAGAGAATTCACCTGTTGTGCTGTCTTGGTCTTGTGCTTCTCCTTCTTCTCCTTAGTTTCTTTCAAACTGATCCCTGTATCTTTGTGCCCATCAGCTACTTGCTCTAGAGCAGGTACATAGGTGCGCCTTTCTCCATCCCAGTATAGATAATGCTGAGATTGAGCATTATAATAATACTAGATATGGAAAAAAAAATCTGAATTCAAACTAAGTTTCCTAGCTAAAACAATGTAACAAGATAAAGTATTAGGGTTAAGCTAAGTCCCCACCTGAGAGTTGGCATCATAGTAGAGTCCAGTCTGAGGATCATAATAGTAGCCTGAAGTCTCATCATATTGGTAGGTAGAAACATCAGGGACAGCTAAAGAAAAAGAAGGAAAAGTAAAAGTTCCAAGATCCTTTTCCCAATAGAACCTAAGATCTTAAATGCTTAAGTGAAGATATAAGGAATAATAATATACTCTAGGTAATAAAATGCTTGATAAATAGTTGTTTAAATAAACTACACTCCCACATGAAACTCACGGTATTGGCCATAGGAATCCTGAACAGAGGGACTGGCAGTAGCTGATGATGCAGAATTAATTGGAGCTGAGCTCAGAAGCTCTGCCTTCAAAATAGCAGGAGACACAATTGTGTATGACTGGGCCTAGAGATTGAAAGATAAGGAAAGCACTGTGTACTTTTATTCCTTCAAAAGAAAGGCCTCTAGAGATCACCTTCCCTTGATACCATCTCACCTGGCTAATGTTTACTGTATTCTGGGTACTGCCAACCTCAGTACCTGACTGCTGATAGACAGTAGGTTGGACATGGTGGAAAGAGTGTATGAGTGGCATGGAATCTACACCAGTTATGCCAGGCTCCAGGGAAGTCTCAGAGCCTAAAGAATAAGATCACATGAGTTAGCATTAAGAATATACTCCTGCCCTTGGCCCAAAAGCCTAGTTTTACAAGAACTACTCACCCATTCCTGTCAGGTCCCCTTTGCTGGCAGCCATACCTACAGTCTTGGCACTTTTAATATAGCTGCTATGGCCATACAAAGTGGCTTCACTTCTTGGTCCACAATAGCTTTCATCATGCTGATAGTAGCTATAGTCGGCTACTGGCTCCTCTGAAGTCATCCAGTTTCCCTCTCCACCGTGGGATGTCTGTAAAATTGTTGGGAAAAAAAATCAACATGGAAATATGACTATATACTTGAAAAGAGATCTCTTTCTATACCTGATATAATATAGGAATTTGTTGACAAGAGGAAAAAAAAATTAAACTCAAAACTTTTTAAAATGTTAATATTTTAAAAAGCTTTAAAAAATTTTGAGACTAAGAAAATGAACCAGTATTTTCAGATCTAATATCTCTATTAGCTTTAATAAATAATCAGGTCAAATAATGAACAAAATTCATCATACTGTTTAGACAATACTAACAAAAGAAATGATAAGAAAAATTCTATTCAAAATATGTCATACTTTGCAATGAAATCTAAGCAAGCTAGAAACTTCAGTAACTAAGCTGTGTCCCTCCTCCTAAGATTAACCGACTGCATGTAGGCTTGAAATCATAAGAAAACATAAGGTCCTGTCACAATTACTGGGACATTATGAACTTTCAATAAGATTGAGTCCCTAGAAACTAAAAACATGTTTCAAAATTAGATTATAAAAATCAGAACTCCAGGATGGTTACAGAACATTGTCTTTCATAGTAACAAATGATTTAAAGAGATAAGCAACATGAATTCTTTCAATAAACAGTCTGTTAAATTATAAGAAACTCTATTTTCTTATGTTCAATCACCACTAGCCCATTTATGTTGTGTTGTGTAGCCACAGTAATACTTCATGTAGAAATGAGAATATTGAGGCCAAACACAATTAAAACTAAATTAAGTGACAATTTAAACACAGAACTTTAAGCAAAGACCTAGCTCCAAAAACACATAATATATGTAATATTATTTAAAAGCACCCTGACAACTTCAGATAAATTATGACTATGGAAAGAATTGATATTATAAATTTGAATTTAACAAACCGTCAAAAATAGATTTCACATTAAAATTTTTGTTAGTAGATGTTTGTAAGGCTTATAATCTTTATGCGTCCTGCAAGGTTAAAGTGACTTGGCCAATAGTAACACAGCTGGTGTCTGAGTCATTGACATAACAGAATCTACCACAATGCCATCCATCTGCCCCATATCATGCCACATAACTGCAATTTAGGTGCGACTTAACAACTACTCTCATGAATAGTTATCACACACTTTGGAAGACATTTACCATCTGGCTGCCACCTACTATAGAATGCAGCTGTCCCTGCTCTGCCATCTAGCTGCACCCCCCGGGCCATCTTCTTACCCACCGCTCTGCTATCCAGCTCCTTCCCTTTGCACGGCCCCCCACGGAGGCATCTTTCTGGGCCTCCTATGACATCGTCTCTGATGTGTAGCTGTCCCCCACTTAGGCCACCGGCTGCCCTCAGGGACCACCCATCTGCCCCCCACTGTGCCAGGGAGGTGCACCCAGTGTGTCGTGGCTGCGTCCAATCTTCCGTTTCTACAGCAACCAACACTATGACATCCAATTGCCGCCCTCTATGACATCACATCTGACATATGGCGGCCTCCCCAATACTTCTCTGCCCCCTCATGCCATCGAGTGACCACCAATGTACCATCTAACTGCCCCCCACCAGGCTCTCCCGTTTGTTTTCTTTGCCTGCCCCAACAGTGCCGTGTACAGGCCCCCACAAGGCCCTCTCACAGCACCCCCAAATATTAATCTAGATTCCATCTTTGTGCCAGTTAATGGCCCCCACAGTGTCTATTAGCTATCCCACCCTGTGCCATCTAGCTGCACCCCCCGGGCCATCTTCTTACCCACCGCTCTGCTAGCCAGCTCCTTCCCTTTGCACGGCCCCCCACGGTGGCATCTTTCTAGGCCTCCTATGACATCGGCTTTGATGTGTAGCTGCCCCCCACTTAGGCCACCCTCCTGCCCTCAGGAGCCACCTGCCTGCCCCGCACTGTGCCATGGAGGTGCTCGCAGTGTGTCATGGCTGCGTCTAATCTTCTGTTTCTACAGCAACCAACACTATGACATCCAACTGCCTCCCTCTGTGACATCACATCGGACATATGGCGGCCTCCCCGACATCTCCCTGACTGAACTGTAACAGGGATCTGCCCCTCAAGGCCCTGTCAAGCTGTTACTGTACCATATAACTTACCTGTTCCTTAGAGTAGTCCTTGCTGTGCCTTCTGATCACCACAGTATACCATCAAACAGCCCTCACTGTTCCATTTAGTTACCAGCATTGTGTTGGTCCCATTGTGACAAGTAAATGTCCCCATTGTACCAACTATTCTGATGTGTAGCTGTCCGCCACTCAGGCCATCGGCTGACCCCACAGTGCCATGGAGGTGCTTGCAGTGTGGGAGGCACATGTCCGTCGGTGCCCCCCTTATTGTGACATTTAGCTGCCAGCATTGTGCCAGCTACAAACTATCTGTGCCCAATAATCCATCTGTCTCTCCCCAATAAAACATCAGAATGTGCCCAATTTGCCAGCTGTCATTCACCAATATTCCATCTGTCTCTCCAATAATGATCTGGCTCCTCAATATACAATCTGTTTGTCCCTAAATTATCATCTGTCTGTCCCCAATATTCCATCTGTCTCCCTAATATAGCATCTAGCTGTAAAAATTGTGCCATCTAACTACTCCTGTGCCCCTGGGCCAGCGCCGCATGTGCCATCTAGGTGTGCCCAGTGTGTCGTGGCTGCGTCCAATCTTCCGTTTCTACAGCAACCAACACTATGACATCCAACTGCCGCCCTCTGTGACATCACATCGGACATATGGCCACCTCCCCGACATCTTCCTGACCCCTCATGCCATCGAGTAACCACCAATGTGCCATCTAACTGCCCCCCACTGGGCTCTCCCTTTTGTCTTCTCTGCCTGCCCCAACTGTGCCATGTACGGGCCCCCAAAGGGCCCTCTCACAGCACCCCAAACATTTATCTAGGTTCCAATCCTGTGCCATCTAGCTGCACCCCCCGGGTCATCTTCTTACCCACCGCTCTGCTATCCAGCTCCTTCCCTTTGCACGGCCCCCCACGGTGGCATCTTTCTGGGCCTCCTATGACATCAGCTATGATATGTAGCTGCTCCCCACTTAGGCCACCGGCTGCCCTCAGGGGCCACCCGCCTGTTCCCCACTCCCCCATACAGGTAGTGTGAGAGGCACATGCCCCATCGGTGTCCCCCTTACTGTGACATCTACCTGCCAACATTGTGCCAGCTGCAAACAGTCTCTCTCCAATAAACCATCAGAATGTGCCAAATGTGCCAACTGTCATTCACCTATATTCCATCTGTCTCCCCAATAATGACCTGTCTCCTCAATATACAATCTGTCCCTAAAATATCATCTGCCAATCCCCAATATTCCATCTGTCTGTCCCCAATAACTATCTGTCTCCCTAATATAGCATCTAGCTGTGCAAACTGTGCCATCTAACTACTCCTGTGCCACTGGGCCGGCGCCGCATGTGCCATCCAGGTGCGCCCAGTGTATTGTGGCTGCGTCCAATCTTCTGTTTCTACAGCAACCGACACTATGACATCCAACTGCCACCCTCTGTGACATCACATCAGACATATGGCGGCCTCCCCGACATCTCCCTGCCCCCTCATGCCATCGAGTGACCACCAATGTGCCATCTAACTGCCCCCCACTGGGCTCTCCCGTTTGTTTTCTTTGCCTGTCCGAACTGTGCCATGTACAGGCTCCCACAAGGCCCTCTCACAGCACCCCAAATATTTATCTAGGTAGCTTCCTTTTGCCATCTAGCTGCACCCCCCGGGGCCATCTTCTTACCCACCGCTCTGCTATCCTGCTCCTTCCCTTTGCATGCCCCCCCACAGTGGCATCTTTCTGGACGTTCTATGACATCGGCTTTGATGTGTAGGTGCCCCCCACTTAGGCCACCGCCTGCTCTCAGGGGCCACCCGCCTGCACCCTACTCTCCCATACAGGTGCTCAAAGTGTGGGAGACACATGCCCCGTCGGTACCCCCTTACTGTGACATCTACCTGCCAGCACTGTGCTAGCTGCAAACAGTCTATCCCCAATAAACCATCAGAATGTGCCCAATGTGCCATTTGTCAATCGTCAATATTCCATCTGTCTCCCCAATAACGATCTAGTTGACCCTAAAATATCATCTGTCTGTGCCCAATATTCCATCTCCTCAATATAGCATCTAGCTGTACAAACTGTGCCATATAACTGCTCCTGTGCCCCTGGGCCAGCTAAGCATGTGCCATCCAGGTGCGCCCAGTGTGTTGTGGCTGCATCCAATCTTCTGTTTCTACAGCAACCGACACTAAGACCAACTGCCGCCCTCTGTGACATCACATCGGACATATGGCGGCCTCCCCAACATCTCCCTGCCCCCTCATGCCATCGAGTGACCACCAATGTGCCATCTAACTGCCCCCCACTGGGCTCTCCCTTTTGTCTTCTCTGCCTGCCCCAACTGTGCCATGTACGGCCCCACAGGGCTCTCTCACAGCGCCCCAAACATTTGTCTAGGTGGCTGCCGTGTGCAATCTAGCTGCACCCCCCGGGGCCATCTTCTTACCCACCGCTCTGCTATCCTGCTCCTTCCCTTTGCACGGCCCCCCACGGTGGCATCTTTCTGGGCCTCCTATGACATTGTCTCTGATGTGTAGCTGCCCCGCATTTAGGAAATCGGCTGCCCTCAGGGGCCACCCGCCTGCCCCCTACTCCCCCATACAGGTACTCAAAGTGTGGGAGGCACATGCCCTGTCGGTGTCCCCCTTACTGTGACATCTACCTGCCAGCATTGTGCCAGCTGCAAACAGTCTCTCTCCAATAAACCATCAGAATGTGCCTAATGTGCCATCTATCAGTCACCAATATTCCATCTGTCTCCCCAATAACGATCTGTCTCCTCAATATACGATCTGTTTGTCCCTAAATTATCGTCTGTCTGTCCCCAATATTCCCTCTGTCTCCCTAATATAGCATCTAGCTGTACAAACTGTGCCATCTAACTACTCCTGTGCCCCTGGGCCGGCTTCGCATGTGCCATCCAGGTGCGCCCAGTGTGTTGTGGCTACGTCCAATCTTCTGTTTCTACAGCAACTGACACAATGACATCCAACGGCCGCCCTCTGTGACATCACATCCAACATATGGCATCCTCCCCGATGTCTCCCTGCCCCTTCATGCCTGGCCACCAATGTGCCATCTAACTGCCCCCCACTGGGCTCTTCCTTTTGTTTTCTATGCCTGCCCCAACTGTGCCTTTTACAGGCCCCCACAAGGCCCTCTCACAGCATCCCAAACATTTATCTGGGTTCCATCCCTGTGTCATCTAAATGCCCACACACGGTGTCTATTAGCTGTCCCCATTCTGCCATCAAGCTGCACTCCACGCAGCATCTTCTTACCCACCGCTCTGCTATCCAGCTCCTTCCCTTTGCACGGGCCCCGAGAGTGGCATCTTTCTAGGCCTCCTATAACATCTGCTCTGATGTGTAGCTGCCCCCCACTTAGGCCACCGGCTGCCCTCAGGGGCCACCCGCCTGCCCCCCACTGTGCCCTGTCGGTGCCCCCCTTACTGTGACATCTACCTGCCAGCTGCAAACAGTCTGTCCCCAACAAACCATCAGAATGTACCCAATGTGGCATCTGTCAATCACCAATATTCCATCATTTCCCCAAGAATGATCTGTCTCCTCAATATACAATCTGGTTGACCCTAAAATATCATCTGTCTGTTCCCAATATTCCCTCTGTCTCTGCAATATAGCATCTAGCTGTACAAACTGTGCCATCTAACTACTCCTGTGCCCCTGGGCCGGCTCCTCATGTGCCATCCAGGTGCGCCCAGTGTGTTGTGGCTGCGTCCAATCTTCCGTTTCTACAGCAACCGACACTATGACATCCAACTGCCGCCCTCTGTGACATCACATCAGACATATGGCGGCCTCCCCGACATCTCCCTGCCCCCTCATGCCATCGAGTGACCACCAATGTGCCATCTAACTGCCCCCCACTGGGCTCTCCCTTTTGTCTTCTCTGCCTGTCCGAACTGTGCCATGTATGGGCCCCCACAAGGCCCTCTCACAGCGCCCCAAACATTTCTCTAGGTGGCTGCCGTGTGCAATCTAGCTGCACCCCCCGGGGCCATCTTCTTGGCTCTGCTATCCAGCTCCTTCTCTTTGCACGGCCCCCCACGGTGGCATCTTTCTGGGCCTCCTATGACATCTGCTCTGATGTGTAGCTCCCCACTTAGGGCACCAGCTGCCCTTAAGGGCAACCCTCCTGCCCCCCACTATGCCATGGACGTGCTCGCAGAGTGGGAGGCACATGCCCCGTCGGTGCCCCCCTTACTGTGATATCTACCTGTTAGCATTGTGCCAGCTGCAAACAGTCTGTCCCCAATAAATCATCACAATATGCCCAATGTGGCATCTGTCAATCACCAAAATTCCATCTGTCTCCTCAATAATCTTCTCTCTCAATAATGATCTGTCTCTTCAATATATAATCTGGTTGACCCTAAAATATCGTCTGTCTGTCCCCAATAACCGTCTGTCTGCCCAATATAGCATCTAGCTGTGCAAATTGTGCCATCTAACTGCTTCTGTGCCCTGGGCCGGTTCCGCATGTGCCATCCAGGTGCGCCCAGTGTGTCGTGGCTGCGTCCAATCTTCCATTTCTACAGCAACCGACACAATGACATCCAACTGCCATCCTCTGTGACATCACATCTGACATATGGTGGCCTTTGCCCCCTCATGCCATCGAGTGACCACCAATGTGCCATCTAACTGCCCCCCAATGGGCTCTCCCTTTTGTCTTCTCTGCCTGCCCCAACTGCGCCATGTACAGGCCCACACAAGGCCCTCTCACAGCACTCCAAATATTAATCTAGATTCCATCTTTGTGCCACCTAATGGCCCCCACAGTGTCTATTAGCTACCCCACCCTGTGCCATCTAGCTGCACCCCCCGGACCATCTTCTTACCCACCGCTCTGCTTTGCAGAACCTTTGCAAAACCCCCCACGGTGGCATCTTTCTGGGCCTCCTATGACATCGGCTCTGATGTGTAGCTGCCCCCCACTTAGGCCACCGGCTACCCTAAGGGGCCACCCACCTGCCCCCCATTCTCCCATAAAGGTGCTCCCAGTGTAGGAGGAACATGCCCCATCAGTGGCCCCCTGTAACATCTACCTGCCAACATTGTGCCAGTTGCAAACAGTCTGTCCACAATAAACCATCAGAATGTGCCTAATGTGGCATGTGTCAATCACCAATATTCCATGTATCTTCCCAATAACCATCTGTCTCCCCAATAATAATCTGTCTCCTCAATATACAATCTGTTTGTCCCTAAATTATCGTCTATCTGTCCCCAATATTCCATCTGTCTCCCTAATACAGCATCTAGCTGTGCAAGCTGTGCCATCTAACTATTCCTATGCCCCTGGGCCGGCGCCGCATGTGCCATCCAGGTGCGCCCAGTGTATCGTGGCTGCGTCCAATCTTCTGTTTCTACAGCAACTGAGACTATGAGATCCAACTGTCGCCCTCTGTGACATCACATCGGATATATGGCGGCCTCCCTGACATTTCCCTGCCCCCTCATGCCATTGAGTGACCATCAATGTGCCATCTAACTGCCCCCCACTGGGCTCTCCCTTTTGTCTTCTCTGCCTGCCCCAACTGTGCCATATACAGGCCCCTACAAGGTCCTCTCACAGCACCCCACATATTTATCTAGGTTCCAACCCTGTGCCATCTAGCTGCACCCCCCAGGCCATCTTCTTACCCACCGCTCTACTATCCAGCTCCTTCCCTTTGCACGACCCCCCGTGGTGGCATCTTTCTGGGCCTCCTATGACATCGTCTCTGATGTTTAGCTGCCCCCCACTTAGGGCACCCTCCTGCTCTCAGGGGCCACCCACCTGCCCCCCACTCCCCCACACAGGTTCTCACAGTGTGGGAGGCACATGCCCCGTCGGTGCCCCTTACTGTGACATCTACCTGCCAGCATTGTGCCAGCTGCAAACAGTCAGTCCCCAATAAACCATCAGAATAAGCCCAATGTGGCATCTGTCTGTCCCCAATATTCCATCTGTCTCCCTAATATAGCATCTAGCTATACAAACTGTGCCATCTAATTACTCCTGTGCCCCTGCGCCAGCGACGCATGTGCCATCCAGGTGCGCCCAGTGTATCGTGGCTGCGTCCAATCTTCTGTTTCTACAGCAACTGAGACTATGAGATCCAACTGTCGCCCTCTGTGACATCACATCGGACATATGGCGGCCTCCCCGACATCTCCCTGCCCCCTCATGCCATCGAGTGACCACCAATGTGCCATCTAACTGCCCCCCACTGGGCTCTCCCTTTTGTCTTCTCTGCCTGCCCCAACTGTGCCATGTATGGGCCCCCACAAGGCCCTCTCACAGCGCCCCAAACATTTATCTAGGTTCCAATCCTGTGCCATCTAGCTGCACCCCCCGGGCCATCTTCTTACCCACCGCTCTGCTATCCAGCTCCTTCCCTTTGTACGACCCCCCATGGTGGCATCTTTCTGGGCCTCCTATGACATCGTCTGATGTTTAGCTGCCCCCCACTTAGGCCACCCGCCTGCCCCCCACTCTCCCATATAGGTTCTCAGTGTGGGAGGCACATGCCCCGTCAGTGCCCCTTACTGTGACATCTACCTGCCAGCATTGTGCCAGCTGCAAACAGTCCCCAATAAACGATCAGAACAAGCTCAAATTGGCATCTGTCAATCACCAATATTCCTCCTCCTCAATATTCCTGTCTCCTCAAAATACAATCTGTACCTAAAATATCATCTGCTGTTCCCCAATATTCCATCTGTCTGTCCCCAATAACCATCTGTCTCCCTAATATAGCATCTAGCTGTACAAACTGTGCCATCTAACTACTCCTGTGCCCCTGCGCCAGCGACACATATGCCATCCAGGTGCGCCCAGTGTGTCTTGGTTGCATCCAATCTTCCGTTTCTACAGCAACTGACACTATGACATCCAACTGTCGCCCTCTGTGACATCACATCAAACATATGGCGGCCTCCCTGACATTTCCCTGCCCCCTCATGCCATCGAGTGACCACCAATGTGCCATCTAACTGCCCCCCACTGGGCTCTCCCTTTTGTCTTCTCTGCCTGCCCCAACTGTGCCATGTACGGGCCCCCAAAGGGCCCTCTCACAGCACCCCACATATTTATCTAGGTTCCAACCCTGTGCCATATAGCTGCACCCCCCAGGCCATCTTCTTACCCACTGCTCTACTATCCAGCTCCTTCCCTTTGCACGACCCCCCATGGTGGCATCTTTCTGGGCCTCCTATGACATCGTCTCTGATGTTTAGCTGCCCCCCACTTAGGGCACCCTCCTGCCCTCAGGGGCCACCCACCTGCCCCCCACTCCCCCACACAGGTTCTCACAGTGTGGGAGGCACATGCCCCGTCGGTGCCCCTTACTGTGACATCTACCTGCCAGCATTGTGCCAGCTGCAAACAGTCAGTCCCCAATAAACCATCAGAATAAGCCCAATGTGGCATCTGTCTGTCCCCAATATTCCATCTGTCTCCCTAATATAGCATCTAGCTATACAAACTGTGCCATCTAATTACTCCTGTGCCCCTGCGCCAGCGATGCATGTGCCATCCAGGTGCGCCCAGTGTATCGTGGCTGCGTCCAATCTTCTGTTTCTACAGCAACTGAGACTATGAGATCCAACTGTCGCCCTCTGTGACATCACATCGGACATATGGCGGCCTCCCCGACATCTCCCTGCCCCCTCATGCCATCGAGTGACCACCAATGTGCCATCTAACTGCCCCCCACTGGGCTCTCCCGTTTGTTTTCTTGCCTGTCCGAACTGTGCCATGTACAGGCTCCCACAAGGCCCTCTCACAGCGCCCCAAATATTTATCTAGGTTCCAATCCTGTGCCATCTAGCTGCACCCCCCGGGCCATCTTCTTACCCACCGCTCTGCTATCCAGCTCCTTCCCTTTGTACGACCCCCCATAGTGGCATCTTTCTGGGCCTCCTATGACATCGTCTCTGATGTTTAGCTGCCCCCCACTTAGGCCACCCGCCTGCCCCCCACTCTCCCATATAGGTTCTCACAGTGTGGGAGGCACATGCCCCGTCGGTGCCCCTTACTGTGACATCTACCTGCCAGCATTGTGCCAGCTGCAAACAGTCCCCAATAAACAATCAGAACAAGCTCAAATTGGCATCTGTCAATCACCAATATTCCATCTGTCTCCTCAATATACAATCTGTACCTAAAATATCATCTGCCGTTCCCCAATATTCCATCTATCTGTCCCCAATAACTATCTGTCTCCCTAATATAGCATCTAGCTGTACAAACTGTGCCATCTAACTACTCCTGTGCCCCTGCGCCAGCGATGCATGTGCCATCCAGGTGCGCCCAGTGTATCGTGGCTGCGTCCAATCTTCTGTTTCTACAGCAACTGAGACTATGAGATCCAACTGTCGCCCTCTGTGACATCACATCGGACATATGGCGGCCTCCCCGACATTTCCCTGCCCCCTCATGCCACTGAGTGACCACCAACGTGCCATCTAACTGCCCCCCACTGGAGTCTCCCTTTTGTCTTCTCTGCCTGCCCCAACTGTGCCATGTATGTGTCCCCACAAGGCCCTCTCACAGCGCCCCAAACATTTATCTAGGTTCCAATCCTGTGCCATCTAGCTGCAACCCCCCGGGCCATCTTCTTACCCACCGCTCTGCTATCCAGCTCTTTCCCTTTGCACGGCCCCCCATGGTTGCATTTTTCTGGGCAGCCTATGACATCGTCTCTGATATGTAGCTGCCCCCCACTTAGGCCACCCGCCTGCCCTCAGGGGCCACCCGCCTGCCCCCCACTCTCTCATATGCGTTCTCACATATGCACATGCCCCGTTGGTGCCCCCCTTACTGTGATATCTACCTGCCAGCATTGTGCCAGCTGCAAACAGTCAGTCCCCAATAAACCATCAAAATAAGCCCAAGTGGCATCTGTCTGTCCCCAATATTCCATCTGTCTCCCTAATATAGCATCTAGCTGTAAAAATTGTGCCATCTAACTACTCCTGTGCCCCTGGGCCGGCTCCGCATGTGCCATCCAGGTGCGCCCAGTGTGTCGTGGCTGCGTCCAATCTTCCGTTTCTACAGCAACCGACACAATGACATCCAACTGCCATCCTCTGTGACATCACATCTGACATATGGTGGCCTTTGCCCCCTCATGCCATCGAGTGACCAATGTGCCATCTAACTGCCCCCACTGGGCTCTCCCGTTTGTTTTCTTTGCCTGCCCCAACAGTGCCGTGTACAGGCCCCCACAAGGCCCTCTCACAGCACCCCCAAATATTAATCTAGATTCCATCTTTGTGCCAGCTAATGGCCCCCACAGTATCTATTAGCTATCCCACCCTGTGCCATCTAGCTGCACCCCCCGGGCCATCTTCTTACCCACCGCTCTGCTAGCCAGCTCCTTCCCTTTGCACGGCCCCCCACGGTGGCATCTTTCTAGGCCTCCTATGACATCGGCTCTGATGTGTAGCTGCCCCCCACTTAGGCCACCCTCCTGCCCTCAGGAGCCACTTGCCTGCCCCCCACTGTGCCATGGAGGTGCTCGCAGTGTGGAGGCATATGCCCCATTGGTGCCCCTCTTACTGTGACATCTACCTGCCAGCACTGTGCCAGCTGCAAACAGTCTGTCCCCAATAACCATCAGAATGTACCCAATATTCCCTATGTCTCCCTAATATAGCATCTAGCTGTACAAACTGTGCCATCTAACTACTCCTGTGCCCCTGGGCTGGCGCCGCTTGTGCCATCCAGGTGCGCCCAGTGTGTTGTGGCTGCGTCCAATCTTCCGTTTCTACAGCAACCGACACTATGACATCCAACTGCCACCCTCTGTGACATCACATCGGACATATGGCGGCCTCCCCGACATCTCCCTGCCCCCTCATGCCATCGAGTGACCACCAATGTGCCATCTAACTGCCCCCAACTGGGCTCTCCCTTTTGTCTTCTCTGCCTGTCCGAACTGTGCCATGTATGTGTCCCCACAGGGCTCTCTCACACAGCCCCAAACATTTGTCTAGGTGGCTGCCGTGTGCCATCTAGCTGCACCCCCCGGGCCATCTTCTTACCCACCGCTCTGCTATCCTGCTCCTTCCCTTTGCACGGCCCCCCACGGTGGCATCTTTCTGGGCCGCCTATGACATTGTCTCTGATGTGTAGCTGCCCCACATTTAGGAAATCGGCTGCCCTCAGGGGCCACCCGCCTGCCCCCTACTCCCCCATACAGGTGCTCAAAGTGTGGGAGACACATGCCCTGTCGGTGTCCCCCTTACTGTGACATCTACCTGCCAGCATTGTGCCAGCTGCAAACAGTCTCTCTCCAATAAACTATCAGAATGTGCCTAATGTGCCAACTGTTATTCACCAATATTCCATCTGAATCCCCAATAATGATCTGTCTCCTCAATATACAATCTGTTTCTCCCTAAAATACCATCTGTCTGTTCCCAATATTCCCTCTGTCTCTGCAATATAGCATCTAGCTGTACAAACTGTGCCATCTAACTGCTCCTGTGCCCCTGGGCCGGTGCCACATGTGCAATCCAGGTGTGCCTAGTGTATCGTAGTTGTGTCCAATCTTCCGTTTCTACGGCAACCAACACTATGACATCCAACTGCCACCCTCTGTGACATCACATCGGACATATGGCGGCCTCCCCGACATCTCCCTGCCCCCTCATGCCATCGAGTGACCACCAATGTGCCATCTAACTGCCCCCCCCACTGGGCTCTCCCTTTTGTCTTCTCTGCCTGTCCGAACTGTGCCATGTACGGGCCCCCAAAGGGCCCTCTCACAGCACCCCAAACATTTGTCTAGGTGATTGCCATGTGCCATCTAGCTGCACCCCCCGGGCCATCTTCTTACCCACCGCTCTGCTATCCAGCTCCTTCCCTTTGCACGGCCCCCCACGTGGCATCTTTCTGGGCCGCCTATGACATTGTCTCTGATGTGTAGCTGCCCCATTTAGGAAATCGGCTGCCCTCAGGGGCCACCCGCCTGCCCCCTACTCCCCCATACAGGTACTCAAAGTGTGGGAGGCACATGCCCTGTCGGTGTCCCCCTTACTGTGACATCTACCTGCCAGCATTGTGCCAGCTGCAAACAGTCTCTCTTCAATAAACCATCAGAATGTGCCTAATGTGCCATCTATCAGTCACCAATATTCCATCTGTCTCCCCAATAACGATCTGTCTCCTAAAATATCGTCTGTCTGTATATTTTATACCATCTGTCTCCCTAATATAGCATCTAGCTGTACAAACTGTGCCATCTAACTACTCCTGTGCCCCTGGGCCGGCTCCGCATGTGCCATCCAGGTGCGCCCAGTGTGTTGTGGCTGCGTCCAATCTTCTGTTTCTACAGCAACCGACACTAAGACATCCAACTGCCGCCCTCTGTGACATCACATCAGACATATGGCGGCCTCCCCAACATCTCCCTGCCCCCTCATGCCATCAAGTGACCACCAATGTGCCATCTAACTGCCCCCCACTGGGCTCTCCCTTTTGTCTTCTCTGCCTGTCCGAATTGTGCCATGTATGGCCCCCAGAGGGCCCTCTTACAGTGCCCCAAACATTTATCTAGGTGGCTTCCTTTTGCCATCTAGCTGCACCCCCCCCCCGGGGCCATCTTCTTACCCACCACTCTGCTATCCAGCTCCTTCCCTTTGCACAGCCCCCCATGGTGGCATTTTTCTGGGCAGCTTATGACATCGTCTCTTGACATGTAGCTGCCCCCCACTTAGGCCACCCTCCTGCCCTCAGGGGCCACCCGCCTGCCCCCCACTCTCTCATGTAGGTTCTCACAGTGTGGGAGGCACATGCCCCGTTGGTGACCCCTTTACTGTGACCTCTACCTGCCAGCATTGTACCAGCTGCAAACAGTCTGTCCCCAATAAACCATCAGAATGTGCCCAATGTGGCACCTGTCAATCACTAATATTCAATCTGTCTCCCCAATAACCATCTGTCTCCCTAATATAGCATCTAGCTGTGCAAACTGTGCCATCTAACTACTCCTGTGCCCCTGCGCCGGCTCCGCATGTGCCATCCAGGTGCGCCCAGTGTGTTGTGGCTGCGTCCAATCTTCTGTTTCTACAGCAGCCGACACTATGACATCCAACTGCCGCCCTCTGTGACATCACATCGGACATATGGCGGCCTCCCCGACATCTCCCTGCCCCCTCATGCCATCGAGTGACCACCAATGTGCCATCTAACTGCCCCCCACTGGGCTCTCCCTTTTGTCTTCTCTGCCTGCCCCAACTGTGCCATGTATGGGCCCCCACAAGGCCCTCTCACAGCGCCCCAAACATTTCTCTAGGTGGCTGCCGTGTGCAATCTAGCTGCACCCCCCGGGGCCATCTTCTTGGCTCTGCTATCCAGCTCCTTCTCTTTGCCCGGCCCCCCACGGAGGCATCTTTCTGGGTCTCCTATGACATCTTCTCTGATGTGTAGCTGTCCCCCACTTAGGGCACCAGCTGCCCTTAAGGGCAACCCGCCTGCCCCCCACTGTGCCATGGACGTGCTCGCAGAGTGGGAGGCACATGCCCCGTCGGTGCACCCCTTACTGTGATATCTACCTGTTAGCATTGTGCCAGCTGCAAACAGTCTGTCCCCAATAAATCATCACAATGTGCCCAATGTGGCATCTGTCAATCACCAAAATTCCATCTGACTCTCCCCAATATTCCATCTCTCTCTCCAATGTTCCATCTGTCTCTCCCCAATATGTCATCTGTCTCTCCCCAACATTCCATCTGTCTCTCCCCAATATTCCATTTATTTCTCCACAATATTCCATCTGACTGTCCCCAACATTCCATCTTACTCCCCAATATTCCATCTGACTCTCCCCAATGTTCCCTCTGTCTCCCCCCAATATACCATCTATCTATTCCCAATATTCCATCTGTCTCTCCCCAATATTGCATCATTTCTCCCCAATATTCCACCTTTCTTGCCCCAATATTCCATCTGGCTATCCCCAATATTCCATAATTATCTCCCCAATATACCATCTCTCTTTCCCCAATATTCCATCTCTCTCCCCAGTATACCATCTGTCTCCCCCAAATAGTTCATCTAACTCCCCCCAATATTCCATCTGACTCTCCCCAATATCCATCTGACTCTCCCCAATATTTCATCTGTGTCTCCCCAATATTCCATCTGACTCTCCCCAATATTCCATCTCTCCCCAATATTCCATCTATTTGTCCCCAATATTCCATCTGACTCTCCCCAATATTCCATCTCTCTCTCCAATGTTCCATCCGTCTCTCCCCAATATTCCATCTCTTTCCCCAATATTCCATCTGTGTCTCCCCAATATTCCATCTGACTCTCCCCAATATTCCTTCTGTCTCTCCCCAATATTCCATCTGACTCTCCCCAATATTCCACATGTCTCTCCCCAATAACCCATCTGTCACTCCTCAATATTCCATCTACCTCTCCCCAATATTCCTTCTGTCTCTCCCCAATATTCCATCTGACTCTCCCCAATATTCCACATGTCTCTCCCCAATAACCCATCTGTCACTCCTCAATATTCCATCTACCTCTCCCCAATATTCCATCTACCTCTCCCCAATATTCCACCTGCCTCTCCCCAATATCCCATCTGTCTCTCCCCAATATCCCATCTTTCTCCCCAAATATTCCACCTGATTCTCCCCAAAATTCCATTTATCTTCGCAATGTTCCACCTGTCACTCCCCAATATTCCATCTCTCTCCCCAATATCCCACCTTCCTCTCCCCAATATTCCATCTCTCCCCTATATTGTATCTGTCTCTCCCCAATTTTCCATCTCTCTCCCCAATAATTCATTTCTCTCCCCAATATTCCCAATCTCTCCCCAATATTCTATCTCTCTTCCAAATAATCCATCTCTTTCCCCAGTATTTCATCTCTCTCCCCAAAATTCGCTCTCTATCTCCCCAATATTCCATCTCTCCCCAATACATCATCTGACTCTCCGCAATGTTCCATCTGTCTTCCCCCAATATTCCACCTATCTCTCCCCAATAATCAATGTCTTTCCCCAATGTTCCATCTGTCTCTCCCCAATATTCCATCTGACTCTCCCCAATACACCATCTATCTCTCCCCAATATTCCCTCTTTCTCCCCAATATTCCATCACTATCTCTCCCAAATATACCATCTGCCTCTCCCCAATATTCATCTGTCTCTCCCTAATATTCCATCCCTCTCTCCCCAATATTCCATCTCTCCCCAATATTCCATCTCTCCCCAATATTCAATCTCTCTCCAATATTCCACATTTCTCTCCCCAATAATCAATCTCTCTCCCCAATAATCCACCTGTCTCTAACCAATATTCCATCTGTCTCTCCCCAATACTGCAGCACTCTCTCCCCAATATACCATCTGTCTCTCCCCAATATTCAATCTCATTCCCCAATGTTCCATCTGTCTCTCCCCAATATTCCATCTGGCTCTCCCCAATATTCCATAATTCCCTCCCCAATATTCAATCTCTCACCCCAATATTCAACCTGTATCTCCCAAATATGCCATCTGACTCTCCCCAATGTTACATCTGCCTCTCTGAAATATTCAATCTCTCTCCCCAATATTCCATCTGCCTCTCCCCAATATTCCATCTGCCTCTCCCCAATATTCAATCTCTTTCCCCAATATTCAATCTCTTTCCCCAATGTTCCATCTGTCTCTCCCCAATATTCAATCTCATTCCCCAATGTTCTATCTGTCTCTCCCCAATATTCCATCTGACTCTCTCCCATATTCCATCTCTCCCCAATATTCCATCTATCACTCCCCAATATTCCATTTATTTGTCCCCAATATTCCATCTGTCTCTCCCCAATATTCCATCTGGCTCTCCCCAATATTCCATCTGACTCTCCCCCATATTCCATCTCTCCCCAATATCCATCTGTCTCTTCCCATATTCTATCTCTCTCCCCGATATTCCATCTGTCTCTCCCCAATATTCCATCTCTCTCCCTAATATTCCATCTCTCTCCCTGATATTCCACATCTCTCCCCAAAATTCCATCTCTCTCCCCAATATTCCATCTCTCTCTCCAATATTCAATCTGTGTCTCCCCGATATTCCATCTCTCTCCCCAATATTCCATCTGTCTCTCCCCAATATTCCATCTGCCTCTCCCCAATATTCCATCTGACTCTCCCCAATTGTCCATCTGTCTCTCCCCAATATTCCATCTGTCTCTCTCCAATATTCCATCTGACTCTCCCCAATAGTCCATCTTTCTCTCCCCAATATTCCATCTCTCTCCCTAATATTCCTTCTCTCTCCCTGATATTCCATGTCTCTCCCCAAAATTCCATCTCTCTCCCCAATATTCCATCTGTCTCTCCCCAATATTCCATCTCTCCCCAATATTCCATCTGTCTCTCCCCAATATTCTATCTCTCCCCAATATTCCATCTGTCTCTCCCCAACATTCCATCTCTCTCCCCAATATTCAATCTCTTTCCCCAATATTCAATCTCTTTCCCCAATGTTCCATCTGTCTCTCCCCAATATTCAATCTCATTCCCCAATGTTCTATCTGTCTCTCCCCAATATTCCATCTGGCTCTCCCCAATATTCCATCTGACTCTCCCCCATATTCCATCTCTCCCCAATATTCCATCTATCACTCCCCAATGTTCCATCTGTCTCTCCCCAATATTCCATCTGACTCTCCCCAATACACCATCTATCTCTCCCCAATATTCCCTCTTTCTCCCCAATATTCCATCACTATCTCTCCCAAATATACCATCTGCCTCTCCCCAATATTCCATCTGTCTCTCCCTAATATTCCATCCCTCTCTCCCCAATATTCCATCTCTCCCCAATATTCCATCTCTCCCCAATATTCAATCTCTCTCCAATATTCCACATTTCTCTCCCCAATAATCAATCTCTCTCCCCAATAATCCACCTGTCTCTAACCAATATTCCATCTGTCTCTCCCCAATACTGCAGCACTCTCTCCCCAATATACCATCTGTCTCTCCCCAATATTCAATCTCATTCCCCAATGTTCCATCTGTCTCTCCCCAATATTCCATCTGGCTCTCCCCAATATTCCATAATTCCCTCCCCAATATTCAATCTCTCACCCCAATATTCAACCTGTATCTCCCAAATATGCCATCTGACTCTCCCCAATGTTACATCTGCCTCTCTGAAATATTCAATCTCTCTCCCCAATATTCCATCTGCCTCTCCCCAATATTCCATCTGCCTCTCCCCAATATTCAATCTCTTTCCCCAATATTCAATCTCTTTCCCCAATGTTCCATCTGTCTCTCCCCAATATTCAATCTCATTCCCCAATGTTCTATCTGTCTCTCCCCAATATTCCATCTGACTCTCTCCCATATTCCATCTCTCCCCAATATTCCATCTATCACTCCCCAATATTCCATTTATTTGTCCCCAATATTCCATCTGTCTCTCCCCAATATTCCATCTGGCTCTCCCCAATATTCCATCTGACTCTCCCCCATATTCCATCTCTCCCCAATATCCCATCTGTCTCTTCCCATATTCTATCTCTCTCCCCGATATTCCATCTGTCTCTCCCCAATATTCCATCTCTCTCCCTAATATTCCATCTCTCTCCCTGATATTCCACATCTCTCCCCAAAATTCCATCTCTCTCCCCAATATTCCATCTCTCTCTCCAATATTCAATCTGTGTCTCCCCGATATTCCATCTCTCTCCCCAATATTCCATCTGTCTCTCCCCAATATTCCATCTGCCTCTCCCCAATATTCCATCTGACTCTCCCCAATTGTCCATCTGTCTCTCCCCAATATTCCATCTGTCTCTCTCCAATATTCCATCTGACTCTCCCCAATAGTCCATCTTTCTCTCCCCAATATTCCATCTCTCTCCCTAATATTCCTTCTCTCTCCCTGATATTCCATGTCTCTCCCCAAAATTCCATCTCTCTCCCCAATATTCCATCTGTCTCTCCCCAATATTCCATCTCTCCCCAATATTCCATCTGTCTCTCCCCAATATTCTATCTCTCCCCAATATTCCATCTGTCTCTCCCCAACATTCCATCTCTCTCCCAATATTCAATCTCTTTCCCCAATATTCAATCTCTTTCCCCAATGTTCCATCTGTCTCTCCCCAATATTCAATCTCATTCCCCAATGTTCTATCTGTCTCTCCCCAATATTCCATCTGGCTCTCCCCAATATTCCATCTGACTCTCCCCCATATTCCATCTCTCCCCAATATTCCATCTATCACTCCCCAATATTCCATTTATTTGTCCCCAATATTCCATCTGTCTCTCCCCAATATTCCATCTCTCTCCCTAATATTCCACCTCTCTCCCTGATATTCCATGTCTCTCCCCAAAATTCCATCTCTCTCCCCAATATTCCATCTCTCTCTCCAATATTCAATCTGTGTCTCCCCGATATTCCATCTCTCTCCCCAATATTCCATCTGTCTCTCCCCAATATTCCATCTCTCTCCCCAATATTCCATCTGTCTCTCCCCAATATTCCATCTGTCTCTCCCCACTATTCCATCTGTCTCTCTCCAATATTCCATCTGACTCTCCCCAATAGTCCATCTTTCTCTCCCCAATATTCCATCTCTCTCCCTAATATTCCTTCTCTCTCCCTGATATTCCATGTCTCTCCCCAAAATTCCATCTCTCTCCCCAATATTCCATCTGTCTCTCCCCAATATTCCATCTCTCCCCAATATTCCATCTGTCTCTCCCCAATATTCTATCTCTCCCCAATATTCCATCTGTCTCTCCCCAATATTCCATCTCTCTCCCCAATATTCCACCTCTCTTGCCCCAATATTCCATTTATTTCTCCACAATATTCCATCTGACTGTCCCCAACATTCCATCTCTCTCTCCAATATTCAATCTGTGTCTCCCCGATATTCCATCTCTCTCCCCAATATTCCATCACGTTGTCCTCAATGTGACATCTAACTACTCCTGTTCCACTGGGCTGTTTCTGTTTTTGCACTCCAGATTGCAACATACATGGAATAGTAAATCAAACTGTGGAATAAATAGTTTGAAGCATCATTAACAAGTTGGTTAAATTAACTTGCACCCACTCTCTAAAAACTACGTATATAACGCAACAAATTTGAAGGGGCATTTATCATATTATTATTAAATTTGAAAAATTACTTTTCTTTTTTCTTTTTTCCTTTCCTTCTCTGCTTTCTCTTTCTTTCTCTGGCCAGTCTCTGAAATTTTTCCCACTTTCCCTTTTGTCTTTTAATACAAATTTACTTTCAGATTGATACCACACTGATAATAATAGTGGTTGGACCATTTTTTCCATGTTTCTCTTCACTTGATTGCCTTTGTGAAATTAACTTTTTGACATCTTTGTTAATTGATTTAAAAAATACCAATGTTTTCCCGAATATTTTTCTGAAAAATTTCAAGTCATTTTTCAAGTGATTACCAAATATCACAAAATCAAAAGGAAAGAAAGATGGAACAAATTTTTATCATAACATTACAAATATATAATTTCCAGTCTTAGAAATTTCATAGAAAGACTATTAAAAAGAACTGTCACTAAGAGAAAAAATACTTTTTTATAATAAGAATGTTCTTATTTTACACATTATTTAAACAAACAATGCAAAATAATCATGCTCTCCCAATTTGAATTTGGTATTGCCAGCCAAGTAGGGTTATTAAGGTAAACAACAACATTCCCAGAAAACAAGAGATATCCTCCATGTGGGAATTTAATAAGTTTTTGTTGGATGGTGTAATAAAAAGGTTTCGGCCTTGTACCTGTGAAATGGCCCACTGGGCAGCTGCAATTGCTGTACTAGCTACAGAAGTAGCAATGATACGGTTCCCATCACTGGAAGACACATCCCTGAATGAGAAAAGAGAAGCTTGTAAGACTAGTTATAAGGGAACAAATTTATGGTGAAAAAATAACAATGGCTCTTACCTTTTCGAACCTTTAGCAAATTCCACATTAATTGTCTTGCCATCAATGGTGAGAGGAGGATGAAGAGCCTGGAGAATCTGAAGAAGCTGAGCAGCTTCCTTCATAAAGGGATGAAAAAAAGGGTGAGATCTGAAGCAAAGTTTCATGTTAAGCATCAGGGAGGGACAAAAAAAAAAAAAAATGAAGGATTGAAGGAGGCCCACCACCCTGGGAGGCCAAGCCTTTGATTATCAGGCCTGACCTCCCCCTGTGCCGCTCTCACCACGATGGTAGATAGCTGGATGAAGGCAAAGCCTCGATTCAGCTGTGTCTGTTTATCTTTGATGACACGGACATTGGAAGAAGACAGAACAGCATAGGGTGCTAGAGCCCCTAGAATTGAGTCCATGGTGCTGTGTGGATTCAGATTGCGTAGAATAATGGCTATAAAAAGTTAAAATGTCATCAGAAGGCAGGAGAGGTTCCAAACCGGATAGGTTTTACCCACCCAAATATGTTCTTCTCATGCAGAAGCCCCTCCCCAGTGGTTTCACTCACTGTCATTAGCATTCTCAGAACTGGGCTCAGAGCCCTGAGCCAGAACCTGAGAAGCAAGTATACTTTGTGTCTGGTATGATTGGGGTAGAGGCAGCAGGCCTTGGCTCAGCTCTCGGCCACTCAAAGGCATTGCCTGTTGGTCCAGCTGGATGCCTAATGCTAGCTTCTGTTCAGCCTCTGAAAGGGGAAAATAGAAAGAAAGGCATGGAAGATGTAAAGGAGAAAATGAAGGAATTACTGGAACAGCATAATAAAGATTTTCCACAATTATTACCACTCCCAATCCTTTATATCTCATTTGTCCAGAAAGTTACTTAACCACTCACCTAATTTGGGCACACCACATTTGAAACACTTTTCTCGGCGTTTGAAGTTCTGGACACCACACTATTTGAAAAAAATAAGCCAACCAAGAAGAATGATAGAAAGAGAAGTGAGATTTTACCAATAACAATTAGCAATAATTACTCCCTGCATGATTTATGAAATGGAGAGGATACCATGTAGCATGAGACACATTTTTGGACAATGACAACAGAAGAATTAGTTTTGCTTAAACGGATATACTTGTTAAAAGTTTTTGTTAATTCTTTTTTTCTTTTTCTTCTGTTATTCTTTTGAGTAGTGACAGAGAATAAATAACTTTAAAAAAACTCAACTTTAAAATACAACAAAAAGAAGCTGAATGTCCTATGATTTATTTTTCAAATACCATCATCCATCCTTTCAGCATTCAAACTCTCTAGAAGTTAATTACATAGGTTTCTCTCTTCTTCCCTCCACTGTGACATTCAACCAACACCTCTCACTCTGCTAATCCTAAATGCACGCACTTTTTTCACATTTGTTCAACAGAATCTTATCCTACTAAGAGCAATCTCTTTTTTTTTTCTTTCTTCCCCTATCAATCACCAAACACTCACTGAAAGATATTCTTTTCATGTATTGGTTGGATTAGACTGCTAATCATTTGATCCCTTCAAACTCCATTTTACATAAAAATAAAATTAAATTTTAAATTGGAAATTGATTTCAAGATCACAGAACTATTAAGAATGAGTACTAAGAATTCCATTCTGTCTCTGACCTAGAAAAACCTAATATTCTAAATTTCTAAGTTTAGACTCAATTATGCTATATTGGACGATTATTAAGGACTTGTAAAGATATCTTTACAGTACAGTACAGTACTATTAGAATATATTCCTTCTCACAATTTCTGGCTTCCTAGAAGGCTCTTTTAAGGTTATATATTCTTTCCTAATTATTTTCTTCAGCCCTTCTAAAATGTTAGTAACAATGATTAGAATGACAATTTGAAAACAATATGAAGATAATAAATAAAACTAGATAATGAAGTGGATAGAATTCCTCAGGAAAATTCAATCCTGAGTTCAAGCTCAACTATTCCAAGCCTCAGATATTTCCAAGCTGTAGGGATCCTGTGCAATTCACTGAACCCAGTTTGCCTCAGTTTCTTCATCTGTAAAACAAACTGGAGAACAATTCTATGAAACAACCATCAGTGTTAAAGAAGACTGCGGCTGAAAGAAGACTGAGGCTGTAAATCATTTTCCCAAAGTAATAAGTGTCTGAGACAGAATTGGTATTCAAGGTTTTTTTTGACAGGAAGTATACTGCACAACTGTTAAAAGTTCTTGTCTTTCTAAAAATTACTTTTAAATTTAATTTATAGATTTGATAAATTACAATAGAATATAAGTTTTCTGAGTAATGGAATGATTTTATTTTTTGTTAAATTCACCTGAGTTAACCAAACTGGGCTTTGGAAATGATTATATACTTATTAAGTTTTAAATGAATGAAGAAAGAAAATAAAGAGAAAGAAGGGTAAGACTTAAAAGTTAATATTATAGTGTCTCCAAGTTTAGAAAGATTTTATTATTGCCCTTTATTTTCAAAGGAGTTTAATGATTTCTTAGAGGGAAAGAACTAATCTGTTTGTTCACATAAGATAGAATTAGGAACATGTAAAAAAGTAATTCAAATAATATGCTTAATTTTAAGCGAAAACATTGTGTCACTTAAAAGTTACCCTAAAGTGCTTACCCATGATAAATGGTTCACTTACATTCTTTAGAAAAAGCATGGATAACTTTTTGTTGGAGTACTTGTAAAATGAATTTTACAAATTCAAGCTGAGCTAGATGACCTCTGAATTATCTTCAAGGTTTAATATTCTGTGAAGCCTAAGGTCACTGAATAACACAAGGCCAAGCCTCAAGGCTCATCTCACCTTGTTGCAAAGCCAATCCTCATTAATTTTAGGCTTAGGATCACTGTAGTGCATGGAAACCTTCTGACCCAGTATGTTGAGGAAATGCTGTGGGAAGAAGGTAGTCAGAGTAAAGCCTGGGCTTACAAGGAAAGTGTGATCCATTAGCTGAAAAAAAGATAAAAAGGGACCAGAAAGAAGTAGCTAGTAGGGGGCACATCCAAACAGATATGAACACACATAATTCTTACAAGTATCAGTATGTACAGTCTAACCAACATTTGACCTCAAACATCTAAGTCATAAGAGTTTGTAACTATAGAGGTCTCACACCTGGGATTGAGAAAGGAAAGAAAAATTAGAAAGAATAAGAAAAGATAACGGAATTTATGATTTTTTAAAAAATGCTATTAAGCCTTAGATCCATCATTACAGTCTAATGATCTTTTCTGGTCCTGACTATGCCCCTTTATCTCCACTGCTATATACTTGCTTATTGTTACCATTATTTCTCTTAACTTTAAAGATGTTCCCAGTTAGTTTCAGGGGAAGTTAACAAATTCATGCCAATTCAAGAGGCTGAAGAATTTCCTGAGTCCCTCACAATTCAGAAAAATTATTTGGGTCCAACTCTGAATTTAACAATATCAACAATCCAGGAATTATAGCTTTACACCTCTTGAGTTGGAGTCATGGGACTAGAAAGATCAGGAGAAGGGAAAGATGACTCCCCTAAATATCCCTTTGATGTCTTTTTCTCCACACTATGTCAATCCTAACAATAAATGATGGATGAAACAGGAGAGACAATAATTCTAATTGCTGACTTTAGGGGAACCAGTAAAAATGGAAGTTTTCAAGGTCTGACATAAGAAGTGAAAATAAAGGGGAAAAGAAGAGAAGTTAATAGTTTTAAATATTACAGAACAAACAGTTGCATTTGTATGAACTACTCTGCACAGGCTTTTAAGAATGTAACCAAAGGGGAAGAGGTTCAATTGCAGTAAAGCAACCTGATTGGCTTCCATCCATCTTGTAGCGTCGTGCAAATGATTAAATTCAACAAAGGCGAAGCCCCGGCTCTGACCTGGAGATAGTATTCAGATACAGACAAAGTAGGTTAGTCAACAGTTTTATTCACATTGCTTTCCTTAACACTGGGGTTTGGACAGAGAGAGAGAGATAAGTGAGGAGTACATATGGATTAGTCAAATAACAATTGTTAAATACCAACTATATACCAAGTGCTGTGCTAAATGCTAGAGATAAAAAAGGGAGAAAAGGAAGTAGACATCAAAATTAGTGGAAATAAATATAGGTGGAGGAAGGAAAAGTAATAGTAAAGTAAAATGAGAGAGATATCTCAAATGTTCAGATTTTCTCTGGAATCTGTAAAATAAGTTTGACTCAGAAGCTACTTTGGCAATGTAACTTATTAATATTCAATCTTTCAACTAATTCCATGACTTAGCTCTATGGTTTCTTCTTGTTGCACCTAGAGAGTGAGTTGAAACAGTGGATAAAAGCAAGAACCAGACTAGAATGTCGTAAAGATAAAATAAAATATATAACAGCATTTAGCACAATTCTTGGCACACACAATAGTTGACATATATATATTCTCTTCCTTTTATACCTGAATGGGAAAAAAGAATGGAGGAGAAACGGTAGAGGAAAAAAAAAAACAACAAATTATCCCCATCCTTCTTAATTCATCTGATTAATAAATGCTCAGCTAATAAGGAAATAAAAGAATGGGGGAAATAAATACATTTGTAAATAGGAAAAAAAATGGAATTAAAACCTACCAGATGATTTGTTTCGCATTAGTCGCACTTCCCGAGCTTGGATCCCACGAGTCTGAAGCTGTATTCGGATCTACAAAGAAGACAGTAAGATTGGGGTGTTAAAAGGACTAGTCAAAGATTTTTGAAAGCAGGAGCTTTCACAAAAATCTCAGTAAACTGGGTAGTTTCTGGGCTAAAGAAATGGACACACAAATTTATATTGAGATAGCCCAATTTCCTAAATCTGACCTTTTGTTAGCCCTTATTTTCTCATGGACTCCAAAGGAGACAAACTCAAAGGCCAGTTACTGTTAATATATAATATATTATATGCATGTATATATACACATATATATAATAACTCTTAACAGTACTCTGAATCACTGCAATATTCATATCACTGATCCTGCTTCAGGCCATCCCCCAAAATCATTATCAAGGGAAGCAAGAAAAGGAACTCTTTTTTTAAAATATCAACTATCAACTAACTGCTATCAGTGGAAAAAATTTTGAAACAATTGTACACATTCCCCAATCCCTACTCCCATCACTAATCTTGTTACCTGACCCAATAGCCATTTTCTAGAGGAGCAACACTTGGGGAGTTTCAAACTCCCTGCAGATACTGCAGCCTCTACATAACAGCTACTAAAGACTCAGAAAATTCTTAATACTAGTCTTTGGCCCTTTCAAGTGCTTCAATATCAGAAAGCATTTTGTTTTTGTGGTTTTTTTTAATCAAACGAAATTACAGTAAAGAGATACACTGCTATTTGTTTTGCTACTATTTTAAGGACAGATCTTTCCATTTAACTTTGTAATGAAACTTCCAATACATAATTTTTTTCCAATCAAAATGTGAGCTCTTTGAAATCAGGATCAATCTTGCCTTTCATGCTAAATAAATCGCTAAAAATGCTAAATAAAAAAATTTCCTTGTATTTTCCCATTCTTCTTACCTTGTGAGAAACTCCTAATTAGTCTCTAGTTAATTCCCTCCATAATTCATTAATTCAACAAGTACTTATTGCCAATTATAAGTCAGGGGCCTCCTCTCCCCATAGAAAGTTAAAATATTTCAACTTGTTTACTCATTCTAGCCAAAACCAAAAACTCTCTCTGACTTAGTTTAATGCTACTTTCTCTTATCACTTACTTTGTACATGCATACTAATCTTTACTCAAAAAAACACTTCTCTAATCATAATGAATTATTTACCAATTATAACCAAAAGCCTAAAAATTAAAACTAAAGGCATAACAACATCCATAACTCAAGTGACTTTAGTCATTTATACTACTCCTTTTTCTCAATTTCCATAAATAAATTATGTCATATACTTTTTTGATTTTGCTCAGTTATTTTGGGCTCTCATTACTTTATCCTTTTTCCTGAAGATGCTATCTCATTTGAACTGACACAAGGCAAAAGCAGATAAACGATTATGACCCCATAAACTGCAATTTAAAAAATCAATGTCTCTAAACAAATAATATACTAAATCTTCTTGAACACATAATATACTCTATTTACTTCATTGGTAGGATCAGGCAATAAAGAGGGGAAAAATAGATACTATCTTTTATTTAATAGTTTTTCATTACAATGGAGATCAATGAAATATTTTTTTAAATCCCCAAATAAGAATTTTCCTAAAGCACAAGCCTCATTTAAAAAATCTTCAGTGATTCTCCAACACTGAAACACAAAACACCTGGCCAGGCATTTAATCTTACTGTCTTTCCAAATTTATTTTTCCCTTTTTAAAAAATTCCTCTAAGAATCCTCAAGGTCTAGCCAAAATGGACAGCTAACATTATCCAACTTCAAAATTTTACTCACTTTCATGCAATGCATTTGCACAACCATCTTCCATGCTTGAAATCTCTTCCTCTCTGAATCCTTAGATTTTTGTCAGTGTTCAATTTCTTCTTCAAGCCTTTGCTCATTGCATCATTTCTATTTTTAATGCTCTTTCCCAATAAAATTCTATTTGAAATTATATTCCTTGAATATTTCATGTCTATTAATTGAAATGAACTGATTTTAGACCATAAAGATATGTAGAACTAAAAACAAACGTGGAATTAAAGTGGAGAGAACAAGGAATCAAACCTCCAGAATAGTGAGAGATAGAGAAGGATCTAAAATATAAGGCAGGGAACACTTAAATATCATTGTATGAGCAATAGGGAACCAGCTATTGATAACATGGAGAATAGTGGAGGGATGGTGAAAGCATAATTATCTAAAAAAAATTCCTAGGAGCCAGAGAAAATGAAATTGAGAAAATAAAAGTAATATTAAAGACCAGATGAAGGGACTGATAGAATGTCCTTAAAAAAAATCCAGAGATCATTCTATATCCTCATAAGAGACAAAAATTACAAATACCAGCAACTTCTATTGGGCCTATAAAACAAAATTCTGCAGTGCACCCCATCCTTTCAAGCTAGAAGCTAGGTTTACTCCCAAAGTACTTCTTTACCCCTTGCAGCACCCAAAAGTTATATAGGACAAAAGGAAGCATTTGCTCTTTTCAAAGAATACCTCCAAAAATTCTCTACAACAATGATATTTTATAGTCTGTACCTTTGAAGATTACAAATTAATGTCCAACAACTGTAAGGCTCCTTGCACTATCACCCATTTTAGCATGATTCTCCCAAAAGGACCCAGATAACCTAAGACAAACAACATAACGTACATCATTTTCAGTAGCTGCCTGTGGCAGCATCCTCAGCATGATGATGTTACTGGCCTTTTCCTCCTCCTCTCCTTGCTCTGTCCGATAATCCTGATCCCGGTAGTTACCATCTCCAGGGAAACCTAGTGGCTCAATAGAGCTATCCCACTTACGCTGTGTTTCAGAAGTTAAAGATGCCTCATAAGAGTCCTAAGTATAATAAGAAAATAAAAGATTCAATATGGTTTACTTTGAGTCTGGATATTTCATATGGTTGTCCAATGGTACAGTTTTAACACAAGCAGGACTTGGATACAAATAGCTTTCTTCAGGTTTGCATAAAATTTCAGACACAGTTCCATCTTTACTCTCGTTCTCTTAGAAAAGATAGTAAAGGTAAGCTGGAAAGATGAAAGGCCAAAAGTGAAATACGCATTATTCTCTCCTCCCTTTTTACTATAGTGGAACCATCTAGATTCAACTGGTCTCCTATGCCCTCTATTGTGAAATTTTCAAGTTTCTTAGATCAATAAGTCTAACAATTTTCTATTGTTTGTCAGTACCAGTTATTTTTCTGTTCAGGGTCCCAGAAAAAAATCAGCCAACTCTATCTAAGTACTATATTTTCTATGCAAAATAACTAATGAATGGATTTTTCTTTCTCATAAATTTTCCACCATGCATAAGTATCACAAAGATTGAAGGGAGATGAATCTAAAGAGGAGAAAGATAATAATAAAGGACTGACTAGACATGGCCTGACTAACAAGTTAGGAAAATTAGTTACTCAGTTTAAAAATACTCTGTAACATGTCCTACACATGGTAAGTAATAAATATTTGCTAAATTGAATTATTTTATTTTGTGCAAGGCCAAGGATCAGCCTACTTTCATTAGAGAGAAAATTGAACTGATACATATGGATTTCTCTAACTATACATAATTCTATGAAAAAGAATGAATGTTGACCTTATATTAAAATACTATGTAACATTAGGTATTGAGTATATGGCTTAACTTCTACGTCTCAGTTAATTCACCTATAAAGTGGGGATATGATAATATGTGTTTATTCAGTTTATATCTCATAACAATCAAATGTTAATTGAGACTAATAATTATAAGCATTAACAATAAAAATAGCTAATATGTAAAATATCAAATAATCAGTAACCACTATTCTAATTCTCACTAATGATTTTAACTCAAAAGCAGACTGGTCTTTTTTTTTTTCATAGCTCCAAACAATTTCTCCAATTACACTAAATTTTGAATTCTTATCCAGACATATGTTCTTCATAAGTTTATTTCAAAAGTGTCAGGTGCCAGCTAAGAAGCTACTATTTTAGGGTAGTTTGCTAGACATGAAAAAAGAGAGGATAGTGATGTAAAGATACAGAGGTAAATATACTCTTCTCTTAGCTTCCAAAAAACACACACACACATACACTCATATATATGCATGTATATATATGCACACATACATGTTCTTCAAGTACCTCAAAACTAGAAAGTGAATAGAGAAACCAAAAGCCAAAGAGAGACAGACATCATATGTGAATTAGATGTAAGAGAGGAAGAGCTACACAAAGTTGCCAGAATTAGAATACTTCTCATGAGTACAATAGAGATGAAAAGTGAAAGAAAGCCAATGAGATTTTTCTTATTCTTAAAAATTACTTCAGCACTCTGCTCCTCAGATGAGTCATAGTCATGTTTGAATAACTGGCTGTTGAAGTCGCGGGGGTAGGAACGGTAATCCATATCTCGATAATCATGGTCTCTCAGACTTCGGCTCTCTACTCCCTCATCTTGGGAGCAGTCGGAGGCACGGTATCGGCCAGTCCTGTCTCCACGGCCACCTCTGCAGAGTAAAGACATGAGCAGATCATATTGGGCTCACTCTAGGAATGGTTCTAAAGCATAATGACCTAGTTGTAATCAAGAGTCCACTCTAGTCAATCTGTCTAGAAGTAACTGTGAAACTTTCAATAGATGGGCTTTAATCAGTGCCACAAGCACAAAGATTTGGTCCTAGCCTTAACTGTTAATTTTTATTAGAATCTACACATGCAAGTTTCTGCAATCTGGTGAGAATGTCCTTAAAATTTGATCTAAGTTTAAAGGAGCGGACATCAGGCACACTCCCCAAAGTAGCCCATGACATCTTGTACAACCACACCCCCATGGGGGTAAAAGCATATGCAATTTAGAGAGAGCAAACTCCAAATTAGCATCATTATTTTGTTGATCATCCCAACCAAATAAAAGGATAAAAATGTCAATAATGCGATTAAAGTTAACCGTCAATGAAAAAATGTTTAAATAATTTGAAAATTTTAATAGCTTCTATGCTATTAGTACTATGCTAGGCATTTTACATAATTTTTTTCAATTGATCCTCACAACAACTCTTGGAAATAGCATATCTCCTATTATTAATATCATTTCCATTTTAGATGAGGGAATACAGACAGAGGCCAATTTGTTCAAGGTTACAAGTACCTAGGATAGAATTTAAACACAGACTTTTCTAACTGTGATTCTCTTCCCATTATTAGAGCTATTCCAAATAGATTGATGATCTTTGAGAACAAGTTAAAGTAACAAGCATTAGAATCACAGAATTAGTGTTAGTTTCCATATAGTTCAATTTATACTAATCTCTTCTGACATATACTTAAATTGTTCATCTAATTACTCCCAATAGGGCTCATTCCAATTTGAATGAAATCTTAGTTTTTGTAATCTCTATAACTAAAAACATGATACTTTTATATCACAGAGAATTATGTATTAACTGTCTTTTTTTATACTTAAATTTTAAAATAACTGAAATTGCTTCATTTGTAATTTAATATTTTTATTTTCACATTTCTGATTATTTGTATATAATATGTAATTAAGATTATTTGAGTAAATTGTGGTATCTGATTGTTATGGAATATTATTGTTCAGTAAGAAATGACCAACAGGATGATTTCAGAAAGGCCTGGAGAGACTTACATGGATTGATGCTGAGTGAAATGAAATCATTATATACTTCAACAACAGTACTATATGAGGATCAATTCTGATGAAAGTGGCTCTTTTCAACAAGATCCAAATCAGTTCCAAATGATCAGTAATGAACAAAACCAGTACACCCAAGAAAAGAACACTGGGAAATGAATGTGAACCACAACATAGCATTTACACTCTTTCTGTTACTGTTTACATTTATGTTTTTCTTCCCAGGTTATTTTTACCTTTTTTCTAAGTCCGATTTTTCTTGTATATCAAGACAACTGTATAAATATGTAAATATTTAAAATAAATATTAAATATATAACTGTATAAATATATAAATATTAACACATTTAATATGTATGGGACTACCTGCTATCTAAGGAAGAGGATAGAGGGAAGGAGGGGGAAGTTGGAACAGAAGTTTTTGCAATGGTCAACATTGAAAAATTACTCATGCAAATATTTAATTTGGCGAATATTATACACATGTGTTTTTAGCTATAGGAGGTAGAATAAGGAGCACTCTTTACAAAAAAAGCCTTAGTAACTAGTACCTCAGTTTCTCAGTTCAGTTTAGGCTGCTATTAGTATCTAGTGAAATGGGTCTAATTTTTCTAAGCATTCAACTATTATTTTAAGCAAGTATTTGATTTTTTTTGTTTGTTTCTGCATTTTTTTTAAGTACTAATTCTTTTTTGGTACTTCTTTAAAACAAAATGAACAAAAAATGAATACTCCCAACATACACGGTTCAAATTCAAATTCATGATCAGTAGGTGATTGGCATAACCATTATTTAGTCTTTTGTATTTATGATTTATTTATCAATACATTTTTCAATATTTAAATTTTTTAAATGATATTCGCTTTATTCTGCTTCAGAAATCAGGTTTTCATACATTCCTCCCAAATTTCTCCTTTGTTTTTTTGACAAAAAAAGTATATTATATTAATGTAGCATTATTTGTTTAGCATTCTCAATTACTATGCATCCCCTTAATTCTCATTTAATAATTTTCTAAATTATTACTATTCAGAGCTCAGATCTTTAATGAAATATGAAGACTGCCCTATCTTCAATCTTCATAAAGATTATCAAAGCAGAAGGATATATATTTCCAAGCAAAAATACTAAATTCTTAATAGCATGCATTCATAAAACCATTTGAGGTTTTCAAAATGTTTTACCAATATTTTTATTTTATCCGTAGCTTAAGAAAAGTAGCTGTAATTTTCCCCATTTTTGTAGACAAGGAAATTTATGGGTCTGATCTAGTGTCACATGGCTAACAAGTATATATGAGGAAGGATTCAAACTGAGATCTTCATTCAAGGGCTTGTATACTAGAGAACAGCAGCAATTTTCCAGACTTCCAGAAAATACCTTACAAACCTCTCTTAAGAGAATACTACTGGGTTAGAAAATAAGTTCCTTTTTATCAGTTTTCCATGTCATGTGTCTAGTAATTCAAGATGCAAAGAGAGGCAGGAAACCAGTCTCTTCAATTTTTCACATTTCTGCCTCAGCCTGGTAATACCAAGAAATTGTGCTAGAAACTTATTTCCACCTTTCATTTACTGTTTCTACAACTTTTTCTAATGGAATATGTGGCATCTAAAGATATGACTGAGAATCCAGCATTTAACTGCTATTAATATTGCACAGAGAAAGTATATATAGATAGTCAGATGTTATATGTCAATTATAATTTAGGTAGCTTCTAGAACTTTCCTTTTATTTATTTATTTTATTTATTTACTTATTTTGTTTATTGCATACCTCCAGCTAAATGGCACAATGCAGTCAGGAAGACCTAAATTCAAATAGAATAGCATAAAGCACTAGGCCTGGAATCATGAAAATTTATCTCTCTCAGTTCAAATTAAGCTTCAGACACTTCCTAGCGGGGTGACCTTAGTCAAAACCCTGTTTGCCTCAGCTTCCTCATTTTTAAAATGATCTGGGGAAGGAAATGACAAGCCATTATCTACTATTTTTGCAAAGAAACCCCTAAAATGGTCCTGACGAGTTAGACATGAATAAAAAATGACTGAATAATAACCTCACAAGGCAATTACCAACAGTTGTATCTTGAGCAAATTATCACCTCTCAACTTCAGTTTCTTCATATAGTTCACAGTATTGTTATAAAAATCAAATAGGGCAATTACAGAGCTTCACAAACCTTAAAGCATTAAAATATGCTAGCTAATATCATTATCAGTAACAGAAATGAATATTTAACATCCTAAATGTCTAGATTTTGTTTCTTTTTTTTTTTGGCTGAGGCAATTGAGGTTAAGTTTCTTGCCCAGAGTTAGAGTTAGGATTATGCCCAGTTAAGAAGTAATTAGTTTAAATGTCTGCGGCCATATTTGAACTCAGGTCCTCCTGACTTCAGGGCTGGTGCTCTATCATCCACTGCACTACTCAGCTGCCCCTAAATTCTAAAATCTTTAAAGAGACAAGTTCTCAAAAAAAAAAAAAAATTCAAGAAGATCATTCTTTCCCCCAAAATCTTTTCTTGCACTTCCTAATCTCTCTGGAACAGATTTCCCTGTTGATTATTTACAATTTATTCTAAATGTATCTAGTTTATTCATAACTGTATGTTGTCTCCCCTATTAAATTTTGAGTTTCTTGAGAAAAATAACAATCTTTTATTTTCTTTATAATTCAGTGGTTACTGATAGACTTACCTTCTTTCATACTCCATGTCTTGGATACTTCTCTTGGGCCAATGACTTCTTTTCACTTTCCAGAGACGACTACTACCACCCTTGCTTCCAACACCATGTTCTGCCAGCCTGCAGGATGTGTTTGCTGGAAAGTTGAATAAAATGTTAGAAACTGAAGGGGAAAAGATTTGCAAGGACAGAACAAAACAATACCAATAAGACTATTTGCTTAGCATTTGTTACAGAACAGGAAAAATGTATGAGAGTTTTCTAATGGTCAAAAAAAATTAAGCTGAAGAACCTGAAATTGGGTGTTGAATCTTCAATTCATCATAATTACTAAGAATTAACTAAGTGCCTGAATTTTGATTTAATTATAATACAAAATAACAATATAATGTATAAATCTGTTGTGGGAAAATTAGCCTTTTTTTGGCTTGTTATATTTCAAGAGAGAGAAAAAATAAGTAGAAAATGGAATCCCTTTAGGTGATTTCAAGATTTTTTTTTTTTTTGCCAAAAATTTTAGTTCAAGTTAGAGCTAACATTTGTTGAAATATTATTGGGAGTAATATTGCTGCCTTAATAGAAATACCTTAGTAGTCCAATTTCTTTCTACCTCCAATACCTCTAACAATAATTCATAGACCTATTTTTCTTTAACTCTAGTAGGAAAAAAACAAGTTTTCTTGATTTCTACCTATTTTATGACATGTCTCCCTTATTCTCAGACTTCACAAGGACTATTACTTTTTTATGTGATTCTAAGCATATATTTTTGGCCTAAAGAAAATGCACAAAAGTATTTATAGTTTCTAGCTTTATTTTCTTCTTCCTGATTCTATGATTCTTCTGTCTTCAAATTTCTATATTTTTATTAAATTGTTCCTTCTCTGAATATCATCTATTAAAGATTCTTGTTCAATTTTTAAAGGAAGTTCTATTTAGTTACTCAATTTTACATAATATTAATTTATACTTTTATAATGGGTTTTGAGAGAAATGATTTCAAGGAGGGAAAACTGGAGTTTAAAAATATAGATATCATTTATCACAATCAATAGAGAATGGCAATTATACAAGTCCTCTGAATCTAAGCCAAAAGCAAGGGCCTTGACTTGATTTTGCTACCATTCACCAATGATTTTAGCTGCATTACTTGCCTAAATAAAGTATTAATTTTGACAAATACCCTCCAAATTATAATTTTATCTAACATTAAAGCTAGAAATCTCAAGAAAGTTGTTCAATTATTTCAGGCACCTCAAGATTCTTTTGGACTATTGTCAAATTTATTGGAGTAATTTGTTACTTTCTTATCATAACAACAGATTGAAAAATTAAGGTAAAGTGGGTTGCTATGTATTAAGGGTTACATGATAAATATCTAAAGTTTGATTTCTAGTTTGGAAAGATAGTTGTCCATTTTTTGTCCTTTCACTAAATTTTGAACACATTTTGTCACTGAATGGCTTTCTTCTTACCTTATAAGAATTTTAGAAAAAATGCTGTAGTAAACTGGGGAAAAACGAAAAAACAGTTCTTGTATATTGTTTATATCTTCTTTCCTCCCATTACTTGAAAGCAAGATACAAGCAATTAAGTATAATGTTTTTTAAAAAAACGTACATGGGACTGGGTATTATCAGTGTTAGGATCAAGGATATTGTTTATTTATAGGATCAATATTATTTAGGTCCAAATTGATAGTAACTTATTTTTCTTGAAAAAAGATAAGAGAACAAAGAATGAGAAAATTATAAATTACAAAGAATTCTACATTCTACATCACAATTAAAATTCTAAGGAGGTGGATTAAGAAAAGAGAGAGTTTCTTATTTTGTCAGGAAATATTTATTTTTGGACTAACGTTCATATAGGGTCAACGGGGTGAGAAGAGTTTAATGCTTGGATACCTCCAATTTCTCAATTATGTGTAGAATTTTTTGTTTTAATACTTTCCCACCCTTTCCAATATTCTCCAGGAAATAAATTCCATCCAAAGTAGGGGAAAATAGCATAATGGTTTTCTAACAGAGGGTTTTAGGAACTCTATTTGTGGCTTTCAAACAGTATTGTATGATGTTTTTTCGAAGCTCACATTTTAACAATGTTTCAACATTTGAGGGGAAGTCTAACTTGGTGTCGTGTTCAACCTTTCAAGTAGTTTTTCCCTCAACAGCTGTTTAACCGTTTTTTAGCTGTTGCTTCCCGCCCACCTAGGCCTATCCATTATTGACTTTTCAGGCACATTTTTTCACCAAGTCATTTTTCTCAAACCAAAGTTAAAATTATCCCATATCCCTACCTCTCTCACTCTTCAGTCTGAATTTGTGACCCAATATCTCTTCAGTTCTCCTTCCTCCCTCACACTCACCTCAGTTTGTGAGGCGAGGAGTTCGGTGAGACGCCCCCTCGCTCTGGCGCACGCGCCAACGTATAACGAACTACACCAAGGCTCGCGCACCCTGTCACATAAATTGGGTTATGGACAAACTAATAATAGATAACGCACTATAGTTCCTCCTCCCTTCCCTTCACATCCCTCCCGGTCCCCAGTCCCAGGTAAAAACCAAGCACACACTACCAAATGAAGTCTCGAACCACCAACATAAAATGGCGGCCTTCGCGATTCTTGCGGCCCCACCCCCACCCCAACCCAAACTCCAACTCCAACTCAGGATTTCCTTGGCAAACCTTATTAAGTCTCAGTCACCATGGCGAAAGTCCCAGTTTGCCGTGTACTCATTGGAGGTTGCGGTATGCGCGTTTACCACATCTCTATTCTCATTGGCCATTTTTTGCGTCACTGAGACTTTAGACTCCCAGGCCACACCCTGGAAGGCGTGGCTATTGGTGCAATATATCCAACAGCTTAGTGAAAAAGTGGGAAAAAGGGGCGGGCGGGCTGGGGGGGGAGGGTTCGGGGCGTGGTGTAGTGATTTTTGGTTTGTAGCGCGTTTTGTATTAACAGGTGCAGTGAAAAAGGACTTTTCTTAACCCAATCATCCTGAGAAAGTAGACTGTTGCTGTAGATGGCTCTCCACAAGACATCTTAAAACGCAGCGTATTTTTACGAAAAGAAACAAATCAAAATCGTTCACAACCAAAGCACATCCATCGTCAACCCCATACTGGTATTTGTGGTTTTATTCTTTTTGACTAGTGTAATCATAAGTTTATATGAGAAAAGTTTTTTTTTTTATTGTCTGACCTAATTTTCACGAATTTTATGTTAAAAGTGTTATTTTGTGTCTCTAATTTCCTTAAAAATATTAGTCCTAACTTCTCTAGTTACTGTAGTGAAATAATGCTGACTAAGTTAATTCCGCGAGCTGCAGTTATTTTTGAATATAATACATAAGATTCGGGTTTTTTTTCATTTTGTCGGCACAGTAACTTACATATATTGCTTTAACTTTACACAAGATTTTAATTAAAATTACGAATGTAAATTTAAGAATTTCAAACTACATAAAGCACTTTTATCAGAGCAAAGGTTCATACGTTGTTCAAAAAGACGTAGATGCTCTGATGAGAATATTTAACATGTAACAAAAAATTCCCTCGATTCTGTTTTTTTTTTATTGTTTTTAAAACTAGATTTATCGAACTCACTGCAGTCCATAAAATTAAATGTATTCTTTTAAAGTTCAAATTTTGGTCGCAGAGTCAAGGAAGCAGCTTTTTTTTTTTTTCAAACTATTGTCTGGCCAAAAAAAAAAAAAATACACCCAGGATTCCTTGCGACAAATTTTGGACTATACCATACTTTTTATTTTGTATTTCGGGAACACTGAGAACGCTTCCGAAAATTATGAAAAAATACAGAAAATATGAACAAATTTTGTAATATAAATTATTGAATTGTAATATAAATTATTGCAGTGGTAGAATTACTATTTTATGGTACATTTACAGTCGTTTTATTGCAACAATTTCACCCCTGTAAAGTGGTACAATCCTTTTTTGATCCGTCGGTCCCTAGTTAGTTTTTATCTTTTGCGTTGCAACTTGCGGTAGTTGGAGAAGAAGGCGAGGCTTCGACGGGGGAGAGGGGGTAAGACTGATCCAGAAAAGGTTAAAAGAGAGCTAATTGGAAAAAAAAGGTGGTTTTTTTAACTTTTTAATTGGTGAAGTTTGGAAAAGGGTGGGATTCAAGTGGGAATAGAGTGTCTGAGATTGTAATAGGGGATGAAGGAAGAGATTCATTTGAAACGATATGGTGTTTGGGGTTTTTTTCCTATTACTGTGGTAGTTTAAAAAATATTCAATTCTCTCATTCTCTTGCTTTCTGTCATTTGATCATGTGAGTCTTTTTTCATAAGTCGTTAATAATTCACAAGTGAAATGCTTGATTTTTACTCTTATTTGGGAAAAGAAATTTCCGAAAGCAGCTGCGTCTGTGTCCATGTTTGATTTTTTCAATTTTCTAGGATCCTTATTAATTATAATGTTTGGAGCTTCTGGGGAGTGAATTAGAATTCTTGGTTCACTTTGTTGGTTTGCATAATAATAGAAATTCGAATCAGTTAGATCAGAACTTTTGATGGGGGAGGGGGGAGGCGGCAAAACCACATCCGGGACTCCCTAGTTGCGTCCGCCATTTTGTGTCTATGGTACAATTAAAAGTGAAAGATTAAAGTGGCTCATTTTAAGGAATAAGTTTTAACTATTTTAGCAAGAAAACTGGTAAGGATCCTAAATAGTTCGTTTTTCCTGGTCTCTATTAAGTTCCGTCGCATCTCCGCTCGGGAAATTACGGAGGAAGTTCCCCCTTAAAAAATAATTATCCCGCAAAAATTGTGCACTTTGTATTATATTACCGAAATCCGGCACGTCGGTTTTCTCTCAAATTAATATCAACAGTATTATCCCAAACTTCAATCTCCTGACTAGTTTCCTTAAAATAAAACCCCAATTTTTTCATCGAGTTTCCCCGTTTATGTAAACCTAAATATAAATTTTGATCAATTTACTTTCAGTATGTGTTTCACAGTTAAAAGTACGCTTTCATAATTTGTCATTTTTTTTTCCAACCAGATGTCCAGTTCGCCTTTGTCCAAGAAACGCTGCGTGTCCAAGCCTGATTCTAAGTCTGGTTCCAACCACTCTCCTGCTCACCTTGTGCCTGCTGAAGCTCCCACAGCACCTGCCAACGTAGGTATCATCACAAAATATTACATATTGTGAAGAAAATTGCAATTTGATGTTTACTATTCGCCACTAATTCCAATTCTTAATACATCTTTAGGGAATGGCAAAAAATGGAAGTGAAGCTGATATAGATGAAGGTCTATACTCGAGACAATTGTAAGATCAAGGAAAGTTGAGAGGGAAGGGGAATAAAAAGGAAGTGATGCAAAATCTCTTCCTAAGACCAGTCCTTCTTAGTGCCTTGCCATCATTCTCTTCTCAGATATGTCTTAGGCCATGAAGCAATGAAGCGGTTACAAACATCCAGTGTTCTGATATCTGGCCTTCGTGGCCTGGGTGTTGAGATTGCTAAAAACATCATCCTTGGTGGAGTCAAAGCTGTTACCCTCCATGACCAGGGAATTGCCCAGTGGGCTGACCTCTCTTCCCAGGTAATCTTTCAATTCTCATTTCTTTTCTCCCATTAAAAATTTAAAGAGCCAGGAGGCCACAGTAATCCAGTTGTTTATTTTCCTTTTCTCTATCAGTTTTATTTGCAAGAAGACGACATAGGCAAGAATCGTGCTGAAGCATCACAACCTCACTTGGCTGAGCTCAACACTTATGTACCTGTTTGTGCATACACAGGTCCTCTCACTGAAGACTTCCTGAGCAGCTTTCAGGTATGCCAAAAGTCTTTATTGTTCTAATATTATATACCCAATAATGATGTTTTATGTATATCATATATTTCATTACTATAACATGTTTGTTGTATTGCATGTCCAATAATACTTATATATCGAAAATCTTAACAAATGACTGAAATTTCTTTCTTCCCTCCAGAATCTCCTATAAAACCATCCTTAAGAAGTTCTCAAGTTAATTTATCTCATTTAAAACTTTTTTAAAATTTTTTTACTTAACTGTTGTTTCTTCCTCCACCTTAGGTGGTAGTTCTCACTAATTCATCCTTAGAAGAGCAATTACGTGTGGGTGAATTTTGTCATAGCCACACTATCAAGCTAGTAGTAGCTGACACTCGTGGTCTTTTTGGGTGAGTATTTTCCCGGGAAATTTGTTGACTACATGTATGTGACTCATAATTTGAATCAAAGAGGTATACATCTTTATGAATTAACGGGTGAGTCAGGAATAAACAGGTCAAAGAATACCAAACCTAAACAAATCTTTCAGGACAGACTAATGGATTGTTAGATAAGTGTTAAAAGAATCAGGGAAAGATTCAGAATAAAATTTTAGAGATATACTATGTCAAGAGATGATAAGAATTCAATGAAGTAAACTTTTTCTTGCAGGCAACTGTTCTGTGACTTTGGGGAGGAGATGGTCTTAATTGACTCAAATGGAGAACAGCCCCTCAGTGCCATGGTTTCCATGGTAACCAAGGTGAGAAACTGATGTCTTAAGGCAGTGGAAAAATTGGAAAGATTGAAAGTAGTTAGTTTCCCCCAAAATTAAAGGAAATGCTTTGCCCCCATCACATCTAGGTTTCTTTTCATGATTTACTTAGGATAGCCCAGGGGTGGTGACTTGTCTGGACGAAACACGTCATGGATTTGAGAGTGGTGATTTTGTCTCCTTCACTGAGATACAGGGTATGAGTGAACTTAACAGCAGCCCACCTGTAGAAATTAAAGTGCTAGGTGAGTCAATGGAGGATGAAAGTATGTTTTATTCAGAAGGGCCACAGTTGGCAAACATTGGGGCTGAGCAGCAACATCTAATTCCTGTTCTTTGATCTCTTACAGGCCCATATACCTTCAGTATTTGTGATACAACCAAGTTCTCAGATTATGTTCGAGGTGGTATTGTCCGCCAGGTTAAAGTGCCCAGAAAGATAAATTTTGTAAGTCGTGTGAATGGGAGTTATTAGAAGATGCTGCATAATAGTCAAGTTCCAAGGGAAATCTCTTCTTTGTTGTCCCGACCCCATTTATTGCTGTTTGTTTTCTGTCTTCCTTTTTCAGTCTTCCTATATTGCTATGCTTTCTTTTCTTTAAATAAGAACTTAAATGTTTTTAGACTCATTGTTCACCTATTTTACTCTTTTTCTTTCAGAAATCCCTGGCCAAAGCACTTGCTGAGCCAGACTTTGTGATGACAGACTTCGCCAAATTTTCACACCCTCCTCATCTGCATATAGCCTTTCAGGCCCTGCATCAGTTCTATAGCCAGCATGACCGGCTGCCCCGTCCCCGAAACCAGGTACTTGTTTTTCAGAAAAAAGCAAAGGGATGGAGTTGGGATGAAGACTCTTAGAGAGCCCACAATATTTTGTATTGTGTTGGGGAAAGGTAATTTTGGGAGTTACTGTTTTTCTGAGTTTACATTTCCTTTTTTAATAGGCAGATGCCACAGAAATGGTTGGATTAGCTCAGATGGTAAATGAAGCTTCCCCACCCCATGTACAACAAAAAAATTTAGATAAGGAGTTGGTGCAGCAGCTAGCTTACATGGCAGCTGGAGACCTAGCTCCCATCAATGCCTTTATTGGAGGTCTGGCTGCTCAGGAAGTAATGAAGGTAAGGAAGAAAATAAATTCTGGAAACCACTCTCAAAGAATGAGTGGATAACCATGTTTTCAAAATATCTTTTACTTTTATTTATCATGTTAGTGAGCTGAGTAGGATATGCTTTTGCTCTAAAATGAACTCCAGATTATGTTTTTGTTTTTATCAGTCTGTCTCCATTTAAATTGATTTATAATTCATTTTGCCATTGTCCCCAAATCTGTATTGCCTTCTTGCTGTGATTGGATCTGTTTCCCTTGTTTGGGTTATTGTATTTTAATTGATTCTATTCCTGCCACACCACACACATGAACCCACTTCTCTTGCATTGTGATAATGTGTTCACCCAAAAGAAATTTATTTTCCCTAATTTGTTTCTTTCTCGCTCTTAGGCTTGCTCAGGAAAGTTCATGCCTATCATGCAGTGGCTTTACTTTGATGCTTTAGAATGCCTGCCTGAGGATAAGGACACCCTCACAGAGGCCAACTGTCACCCGGTATTTATTCATTTAGGGAATTTTTTACTTAGGAAAATTTTTATTTAGGTTTACTAATCTGAATTATTTTTTTTCCTTCAGCGTCAAAGTCGCTATGATGGACAGGTAGCTGTTTTTGGCTCTGACCTTCAGGAGAAACTTGGCAAACAGAGATATTTCCTGGTTAGTCTAAAATGTTCCAGAGTGTTTTAACTATTCCTTAGTTCATGTAACTCAGATCTGATTTCCAAGTCCACTTAGATGTATTTAAATCTCTTTTTTTGTCCACACTTCTTTATTTGTCTATGGTATTACCCTAACAATCACATCTTTTACTTGTCCTTTTATTGGTGTCTCTGTCCTCAGGTTGGAGCTGGAGCTCTGGGTTGTGAGCTGCTCAAGAATTTTGCCATGATTGGCCTGGGCTGTGGAGAAGGAGGAGATATTACTGTTACAGATATGGATACTATTGAGAAGTCCAATCTTAACCGACAATTCCTTTTCCGACCTTGGGATGTCACGGTAAGGACTCAAGGAGTGTGTTAAGAATAGGATTTGTAAAGGTTAGATATATGCATGAAGATGCTTGTTCAGAATATCAGGGCAGAGATGTTAGATCCAAAGTGCTGAGGTATAATTTTGTGTTTTGTGGTGTTCTAAACCAACAGAAACTGAAGTCAGACACAGCAGCTGCTGCTGTGCAACAAATGAATCCACAGATGCATATAACCAGTCACCAAAACCGAGTAGGACCTGACACAGAAAGAATCTATGATGATGACTTTTTCCATGCCCTGGATGGTGTGGCCAATGCACTGGATAATGTTGATGCCCGTAAGGATTAGAAAGAGGGATTTCTTTCTTTGTTTAAATCATCTTTAATTAATTTAAGAGAGAACTTTTTCATTACTAAAGAATTAAAGGAAAACTCACATTTAGAGTGTTGTTGGAGTTTAGGCTTAAGGCCAATAATGTTACAAAACACAAATACAACCAGGATTGTGAAAGCCTTACCAAAATAATTTCTAATAATTGAAAATATTTAACCTGAAGAAAAGACATAAAGGGAAAGAGCATTTAGGTAGAAGAATTAATTCACTTCTATTTTATTAGGAGGGATAAAACTTATATAAGCAAATAAGTGGATGTTGTTTAAAAAAAAGAATTATTGAAAAGTAAAAACAAAAATTGAAACATACTGAAAGATACAGTATTCTTACTCATTAGACATGTGCAGTTGATCCCTTTTGGACATGATTTAGAGTGTCTTCCAACCAGAAGACAACATTGTCAGAAAAATTTAACGTGTGGCAGAGAGGGTATTTTTTTTCAATTGCAAAACTTGGTCAAGATGACCATTGAGCATTTATTCCTTTATTTTCCCCATTTTTCATGATGTGCTTTTTTCCTTAGTGTTTTCTTTTTTTCATTCTAGGAATGTATGTGGACAGACGTTGTGTATATTATCGGAAACCACTACTGGAATCAGGCACACTGGGAACTAAGGGGAACATTCAAGTGGTGATACCCTTCCTGACAGAATCTTACAGCTCCAGCCAGGACCCCCCTGAAAAGTCCATCCCAATCTGTACACTCAAGAACTTTCCCAATGCCATTGAGCATACCCTTCAGGTCAGAGACTTAAATAAAATTACAGTTGGGGTAGAGACAGGTGGAAGTAAGGGTTTTTTTCCCTTAAATAAAAATTGATACTTGTCCTATACAGTGGGCCCGGGAAGAGTTTGAAGGCCTTTTCAAACAGCCAGCAGAGAATGTTAACCAGTATCTCACGTGAGTGTTGCTTGTTCCTTATCCCATAATTCTAGGTTCTTAGCCCAGGGTAAGCTACCAGGACACAGGACATCTTTACTTGTCTAGATAATAAAAATTCTGTTTTAAGGATTTGTTACTATTTTTTTGTCAACCTGACTACCAACTTTCATTTACTGTACCCAATATGCAGTGACCCAAAGTTTATGGAGCGAACTCTCAGATTAGCAGGAACACAACCCCTGGAGGTGCTAGAGGCTGTACATCGCAGTTTGGTATTGCAACGCCCTCATGACTGGGCCGATTGTGTGAGTTGGGCTTGCCTCCACTGGCACTCCCAGTATGCCAATAATATCTGTCAACTGCTGCACAACTTTCCTCCAGAGCAGGTATTAAATTATTTTTCCTTTCAACAGCATCTAGGCTTAGAGAAAGAAAACAGTTATCTAACAGGCATTCCTTATTTTTTAATCTCTGGTAGCTCACAAGCTCTGGCACTCCTTTCTGGTCTGGACCTAAAAGATGCCCACACCCCCTTATCTTTGATGTCACAAATGTGAGTAGTGTGTGTATCTGTGTGTTTTACTTTTTGGAGCCACAGAAAGTGAATATCCAAACTTAATAGTTAAAAAATATTTTGATTTTGAGTAAATGAATTTAGGGTTTAAGTCCCATCTTCACTTTTATTATCCATGTGGTCTTAGGTAAGTTATTCTTTGACATTAAGATTTTGAGGGTGGTTTTTTTTTCTTTTCAGTTCCTTTTTAAATACCTATATCACTGTCATCCATGATCGTTTTTTTTGTTTTCTCCACATAGCCTTTACACCTGGATTACATCATGGCAGCTGCCAATCTTTTTGCACAGTCATATGGACTAGTAGGTTCAAAGGATCGGGCTGCAGTTGCTACTCTTTTACAAACAGTGCATATTCCTAAATTCACTCCTAAATCTGGGGTCAAGATTCATGTTTCTGATCAAGAACTACAGAGTGCCAGTGCCTCTGTTGGTAAGTTCTAGTTATTTACTTCTGTGCTGCTGGGATGATTAGTTTTATCTTACAACATTCCTTTTTGTCTTTTCACTTGCTTAGATGATAGCCACTTAGAAGAACTGAAAACTATGCTACCTAGTCCTGAGAAATTGTCTGGCTTCAAGATGTGCCCTATTGACTTTGAGAAGGTGATAAGATGCTATGGGTCCAGGTTATAATTCCAAGGGGGAATGTATGTGTGTATGTTTGCTTAGTGGAGGGCTCATGTGTTCCTTATTTGCAGACTTTGTAAGTTCCTAGCTATCCTATTTAACCTTTTATGTAGGACAATGATAACAACTTTCACATGGATTTTATTGTGGCTGCTTCTAACCTGCGCGCTGAGAATTATGACATACCCCCTGCTGACAGGCACAAGGTAGTTACATGGTTTTATGTGTATATTCTTTGTGTATATTATGAAGACATACGTTTATATACATGCTCATACATAAAAATAAACATAACTTCATTTCTAAGATTGATCTAAAGGTCTGGGATTTGGGGGGGGACATTTGATACCTACAGAGCAAATTGATTGCGGGAAAGATCATCCCAGCCATTGCCACAACTACTGCTGCGGTGGTGGGGCTTGTATGCCTGGAGCTGTATAAAGTGGTACAGGGACATCAACGACTTGAAGCTTATAAAAATGGTTTCCTCAACCTTGCCCTACCCTTCTTTGGCTTCTCTGAACCAATTGCTGCACCCCGCCACAAGGTAATATTAAGATGTTCAATAACTTGACCCAGGGGAGGAGGGAAATGTTTGGTGGGAATTTATAGATCTCATGTTTTCTTAATCACAGTATTATGACCGTGAATGGACTCTCTGGGATCGCTTCGAAGTCAAGGGGTTACAACCTGGGGGTGAGGAAATGACCCTCAAGCAGTTCTTGGACTATTTCAAGGTAGATATCTATAAGACAAAGGAATGAAATAAGGGAGCAAGAAAAAAAGGTGAATTGACATTTCTGATGTATTTTTTACTCTATCAGACAGAGCACAAGTTGGAAATCACTATGTTGTCTCAGGGTGTGTCTATGCTCTACTCTTTCTTTATGCCAGCTACAAAACTTAAGGAGCGACTAGATCAACCGTGAGTTTTTCAGAATAACAACTGAAAATAGAGAGAAATCTCTTGTTTGTAAACAACTACTTAGGAAAATTGCTAGACCCAATTTTGTTCCCTTCCTACAATGATTAATTTTGCCTTTTTAGTCTTATTTTTAAGTAGGTAATGTTTGTTAATACATCCTGGGCATGAACCTAGGGGAGGTGGGAAAAAAAATTTTTGGAGACAAAATTCTTCTAATAACTGTTTTTTGGACTTTAGAATGACAGAAATTGTGAGCCGAGTATCAAAGAGAAAGCTGGGCCGCCATGTACGAGCATTGGTGCTGGAGCTTTGCTGCAACGATGATAGTGGTGAGGATGTGGAGGTGCCTTATGTGCGCTACACCATCCGTTGATCCTTGGCTGCTGTTTTTTCTAACCCTTCTCCATTCTTCATTCTTTACTATTCTTCCCCCATCTTGCCTAACCACTTTCTTTCCCCTGTAAGGCTATCTAAATGGCCCAAGTCTACAAAGCCAAGTCCACTGATTTACCTCTGCTCTTTTTAGCAATCAGGGCATATGGGGAAACTTTCTAACTACTGTTTGAAACTTGAATTCAAAATAAAAGAGTTATTAACAGAAATTGTTGACAGTATTTTTATGTGAAATATACTGAAATCAAAGATTGGTGAAGATTATGTTGAGAAAGATTTGAGAATACATATACATTTTATTGGGTATAGCTTAACAATTTAAACTAGCCCTAGGTGAAATTTAAATACAAAAGAACAGTAAGACAGATAGTTATGTGAGAGAAAAAGCTATGATACACAAACTATTACTCTCAAATGAGAAAGTCAAGACATCTCTACCAAATTCTCCAGGGGTTTGCCCAAAGTAAAGAGTTCAGGAAAATTAACTAAAATAGATATCCAAATGATTCTGTTGAAAAAAGGAATGAGTCTTTATTATCTTAAATTTCAGATTTTTGGTTTAAAAAATTACCCAGTCTTAGATAAATGTTGTGTAGTCTAAGTCACAAGTATTCTTGCAAAAACAATCAACAAGATGATCTAATCAGAGTAGGCTGGATGATGACAAATAGGGAGTATTTTGTGTGTAACTCAAGTTTAGAAATAAGGGATGAGTATGGGAGCTTTTTCTTTCTGAACACAAAAAATTATATAATAGTTTGAATTAAGGTAGTATCTGTGTTGCCTTCTTAAATATATCTTGCATACCATTTTTGGTCCAGATGTCCAGTTGAATTGATACATTTAGCCACACTCATCTTTTTCCATATTGACCCATTCTTAAAAATTCATGGGGAAGAAACACATTTCTTCACCAACCTTCCTAGCACTTAAATTTTAGTTCACAAAACTAGTGTAAATTTCTGTCCTTTTATTTTCTAACCCTAAGCTTTTATTTCTTGTTTCTATGAAGAAATACTAATTTTGAAACACTAGTTTCTGTGTGAACAGAATTAGATTCAACTTCAACTCTATTTTCAGATTTTTATATTTTTTCGTTTGTGAAGTGGAATTGCAGAATTGAGAGGATTAATTTACAATTATTAAGTAGAATTTTTGTAACTCTTCTGCTTTATAATTCTTTCCCTCATCTCTGTTGTTATGAATCCGAGGGCCATTTTCTAAATTTGTATCTGACAGGAAACTTTTTTTACTCTTTCTACCCTTTCCTGTTAGACTCATAAGGATGAAGATGAATTTGATAATATGATTCCTATAATTCTGATGTGAATAGAATAGATAACTATTTTTCCACCACAAAAAAATGCAAAACCCACTTCCTGCAGGAGTTGTTCTTTCCTCCCTGCTCCTCAATGCATCTCCCCATTTACTGATCTGTAGTACACAGAATAACCTTTTCCTGATCCTATTATAAAAGCTAGTTTACTTGTTGACAAGGTAAAAGCATCAAGACAGACTAGTCTATAATGTTTTATGTTGAGGATAGTATGATGTAAGTCTGGGGTAGGAATAAACTATCAAAATGGAGAACAAAAGTTGTCTGAAAGAATTAAAATACAAATGATATGGGCAGCAACATGAATTAGCATACATTCAGGTATAAAAGGTTTTGTGGTTGAATGATCAAAAGCAATAGACTGGACACTATGTGCATTCAGAAAAAGAATTAAGGAGAAGATATAAATTAACACATTCATTGTTCACATCTTTTTCTCCCATAACTTTTTGCTCTGATTTTTTTCTCTCAACATATTTCATAAAGTAATATACATTTGAAATAATTCTTTTTAAAGTATAAATGGCAATATGGATTTATACTATTGTGACTCATTAAAGGTATCCTCATATCCAGTTAAACATGTTTCTATAAATCTTGATTTCCAGCACATTGCTAGGGAAAAAAATGGATAGACATTAACAAAAGCTCCTACTCTTAGCAACTTAATAATTCTTTATGAATAATAGCTTTTCTGAGAGGCTTAAGATTGAAAGTCATTTAAATTGGATAATAATGATTTTCATTACCTTTTTATAATGTAAATTAGCTATAAATTTATGGTATCCTGGGTCAAATATTTCAAGCACATGAAACACATTTAAACTGTAATATCACACTGCTAAAGCAATGAATGCTCCCTAAAGAAAGCAAACTAATGAGGGGAATAGGAAACAAGGTAGTGAGAAGCAGGAATAGAAAATGGAAGTAAATTCTTTGTTTTTCCTTAGTTGCCTTCTATCCCTTTTTCCTTATCACTATATGTTTGAGCTACATATTAAGATGAACAGCTAAATATTCATCATTAGATGATGTAGCTTTCACTTATTTAAGGATTAGATATGTAGGGATTTTCATTTGACCCTACTTTGTAACTTTCATAGAAGTTGCATCTCTGTCATAACCTCTCATCCTCAGGTTGCCATGTCCTGACGCTCAATTTCCCTGTAGTTCTACTAACCTATTATGTAGAGATCAATTATTTCGCCCTTTGCCCATATAAGCAGAATACTATTCATCATTTCTCACACTGTTCTCACATTTTAGTGGGGTTTTTTTTTTTTTTACATTTTAAAAATTATCAGTATTTGATTTTTCAGATTACATATAAATATAATTTTCAACATTCCTTTAAGATTTTGTTTCTGCATTGCTTAACCTATATTGGATTGCTATCTAGAAAGGAGAAAATAGGGGAGAAAAGAAAAATATTTTTACAACACAAGGCTTTGCAAAAGTAAATGTTGAAAATTATCTCTCCATATATTTGGAAAATTTAATTAAAAGCTTAAAAATATCTAAATGTCTTTCCTTACCTCCAGCAAACAATCTGAAATAAGTTAAATATTTGTAATCCTTTTAAACACATTTCCATATTTGTCATGTACAAGAAAAATCAGACCAAAGAAAGAAAAAAGTGAAAATGTTTAAATCCACAGTCTCCATAATTCTCTGGATGTGATTGGTATTTTCCATCCCAAGTTAACTGAAAATTTTCTAAATTAACAAATTGACATTCTCATGATTCTTATACTCACAATATATTCCCAAAACAATTTCTTGTTCAGATTTTACCAATTTGTACACATACTTTTTGTGGGGAGCTCCATGGCTTATCTGAAGGCATTCTGGTGCCTTTAGTTTCTAGTGAAACTAAAAGTATCAAGAGTAGTCTCTGGGATAGCATTAGTGGGAGAATGAGGATGAAAATAGACATAAATTTGGTCTATTATCCATCCAGTCAATTTATCTAGTCAAATTAGTTTGTTTTAGAATCTTCACTCCTAAATCCTCATCAATGAGTTATTAAAAAATTTGTAATTTACAAGACCAGTTTTAAAAAATCCTGCAACTCAAATCAACTGAAAACTGGCAGTCTTTCCCTGAAAGGTCCAATAAATTTAACTTTAAATATTCTCATTTCCCAAAATATATGGAAGTTAGCGGTATAGCACATCTCAACATTGTCTCTTAATTTCTCTTTGAAGAAAGCATTGCTTCAGGGACTCATGAGGTTTTAGTTTAAAGTTTGTCAGATCTCAGGGATAACAAATTTGTCAGTCAAAAACTATATCCTGATTGGGACTAGCAGTACTCACTTCAATCAAGAAAAATACTTTTCACATTAGCTTCCCCTATCCCATAAAAATGATTCTCCATACATAATCTGGAAGTTGATCACCTTATCCCTAATATTCTCTGATTTTTTCCCTCTACTCAGTCATGATGTGAAGCATGAGGCTATTTTATCTTGTACCAGTTAAATTTGTTCAGAGGGGGCAGCTAGATATCACAGTAGATTTAAGAGAAACTGAATTCAAATCCAGCCTCGGACAATTAACACTTAGTATATGACTCTGAACAAATCATTTAATCCCAGTTGAATTGCCAACAACAACAACAACAAAAATTATTCAGGTTTGATTTTAGGATAAAATACACTCAAGTCATTTAACAAAAATAAATTTACTTAGCCTTCATAGTAAGTATAAACCAGTTAAGTGGCACTTAGCTACTCTGAATATAGTTCTTCCACTTTTTTTTTCAAATGAAAAAGCTCACACATGATTTATCATCACCACTACTCACTTTAAAGGAGAAAAAATTTTGAAATGGAGTATTCTAGAAGTAAAAGGACATGGATACATAGCCAAGAACAGCCTACAAACAATGTTTGTATTATATTTAAGTGGTGTAGGCCTCAAGGTGCAGGTGAAAGGCAGGGAAAATTAACCTCTATTGAAATGAGTTCAGTATTCCCAGTAAAATAAATAGAGACTAAACCAAAATTGCAAAACTGCCTATATTAACATATGGTGAGATTATTAATGTGCTCCCTGTAAATTCTATTGTGAAGAGACATGGAAGGAATACCATTAGACAAAATCAGGCAATTAGTTGTTTCCTGATAATATGAAAGGGAAGAAAATGGGAAAGGATAGAGAAAATTACCTCACAACTGCACAAGAAAAATAAACAAGATAGTAGAAAGCAATGGAAAGGACTTTATATTCTCTCCCTATGTTCATCAAAATTGCATATATATGGATATATATATATATATGTGGAAATAATTTTCATTCAACACTGAAACAAAAGAAAAAGAGGAAGGAAAATTGGTGAGTAATTTAAAGGAAGTAATAGTCCTAAGAAATATGAATTCTAAAGATATATAAAGATGTAATTTTAGAAGGCAAAGTACGGAAATTTACAGGATTATCCCAAATTGGAAAATGGATGAATAAATTATGTTTTATGATAGAATACTTTAGTGCCTAATTTATCAGCATAATGATCAGATAAATGCTGCTCATTTTCTGATAAAGAATTTGGAACACTGAATGAGACAAATATTTTTGGACCTGGCTATTTGTTTTCAGAATTTTATAAAAAGTTTTTATCATATTCTCAATATTAGATTAGGCATTTGGATAGGAAAGTGAGAAGATGAACATTAACTAATAAAAAGTTTGGGGAAATCATCATATATTAATTGGGGAATGTCTGACTTTTATTCCAAAAATAATGAAAATACCAGGTTTTTAAAAATGAATTTAAGGAAGTTAAAGACACTGGAGACTTCACAAATTACATCTTTGTTATACATGGATATTAACTTTTTAATATACTTTTTTTCTTTTCTTTTTTTTTTTAATAACTTTTTATTGATAGAACGCATGCCAGGGTAATTTTTTACAGCATTATCCCTTGCATTCATTTCTGTTCCGATTTTTCCCCTCCCTCCCTCCACCCCTTCCTCCAGATGGCAAGCAGTCCTTTACATGTTGAATGGGTTGCAGTATATCCTAGATACAATATATGTGTGCAGAACGGAACAGTTTTCTTGTTGCACAGGGAGAATTGAATTATTATAAATAACCCGGGAAGAAAAACAAAAATGCAAGCAGTTTATATTCATTTCCCAGTGTTCTTTCTTTGGGTGTAGCTGCTTCTGTCCATCTTTGATCAATTAAAGCTCTCTTTATCGAAGAGATCCACTTCCATCAAAATATGTCCTTATACAATATCGTTGTCGAGGTATATAATGATCTCCTGGTTCTGCTCATTTCACTTAACATCAGTTCATGTAGGTCTCTCCAAGCCTCTCTATATTCATTCTGCTGATCATTCCTTACAGAACAATAATATTCCATAACATTCATATACCACAATTTACTCAACCATTCTCCAATTGATGGGCATCCATTCAATTTCCAGCTTCTAGCCACTACAAACAGGGCTGCCACAAACATTTTGGCACATACAGGTCCCTTTCCCTTCTTTAGTATCTCTTTGGGGTATAAGCCCAGTAGAAACACTGCTGGATCAAAGGGGATGCACAGTTTGATAACTCTGAGCATAATTCCAAATTGCTCTCCAGAATGGCTGGATGTGTTCACAATTCCACCAACAATGTATCAGTGTCCCTGTTTTCCCACATCCCCTCCAACATTCCCCATTATCTTTCCCTGTCATTCTAGCCAATCTGACAGGTGTGTAGTGGTATCTCAGAGTTGTCTTAATGTGCATTTCTCTGATTAATGATGATTTGGGGCATTTAATATACATTTCTTTACGAGTCATGTTGAGCAAGAAAAATCAGAATAAAAGGGGGAAAAACAGAAAAAAAGTGAATATAGCACTTTATTAATATTCAATTCTCCATAGTTCTCTTTTTGGATGCAAATAACATTTTCTGTCTAAAATCTATTGCCTTCAATCACTGAATCACTAAGAAGAACCATGTTTCACAGTTGATTATTGCAAAATTTTGCTACTGTTGAATATAATATATTTTTGCTTCTACTTGTTTTATCATTGTCCAGGTAAAGCTAGGCCTAGGTTTTTTTCTCCAGGTTTCTAGTGGCTTAGTTTGTCTATTTTGCATTTACTAAATTTTTTTAGTTGTTTTTTTTTTTTGTTGTCATTTTTTTTTTCCCAATCTTCCCCTCTCAGAATCAGACAAATCATAAAATAAAGGAACCAGGGGATTAATAGAATCTTGGAAAACTTTAACATGCTGAACCTCTGGAGAAAATTGAAAAGGGACAGAAATGAAAATTTTTTTCAGCAGTCCACAAAAATTGATTATGAATTAGGACATAAAAATTATTTTATTTTCTCTATTTCTCTCCATTATTCTCTATTTCTAGAATAAAATATGGAATAAAATAAAACAGGCTTCAGAAACCTTTATCAACAATACCACTGGAAGGGATGAATTTCTCAATAAATCATTTAAAATACTAAAAGGTAATGCTGTTAAAGTGCTGTAGTCAAATTTGGAAAATTCAAATAGTGCTTTCTAGACTGGAAAAGATATGTTTTCTGTCCCAATTGTGATTGAGAAATGCCAGGGATTTTTCAAGTTACCAACCAACAAAATTATACTTGCTTGTATAAGAGGAAGAGAAACTAAAAAAAATTAGGACTACAGAAAGGCAGAAATAGTAAATGCTTCCTTTTCAGATCATGAGGCAATGAAAAATATATTAAACAAAAGGGTAGAGAAAGATAAGACTAAAAAACAATTGGAAATTAAATAATCTAATTCTAAAGAATGAATGGAGGGGCAGGTAGATGGAGCAGAGGATAAAGCATCAGCCCTGAAGTCAGGAGGATCTGGGTTCAAATCTGATCTTAAACACTTAACACTTCCAACTGTGTGACCCTGAGCAAGTCAATTAACCCCAATTGCCTCAGAAAAATAAATAAATAAATGTTTTGTGTATTTTGTATGTTTTGTGTATAAATGTAAAACCTAGGCCTAGCTTTACCTGGAGCGTTCTGAAAAAATTGAAAAATTATTTTAACAAGTAAAGAGCAAAGTAAACAGGAAAACAGCAAACAAAAATATATGCCAACATAAATTCAAAAATTTAATGTTACATAATTATAAGAAATTATTTACAATTATTTGAAATAAAAAAATAGTTTCATATTCCATTATGTCTTTTAATTTTTTTATTTTTGGTACTGATTTTGACTTTATTTCTTTGTAGTTTGAGCGAGGTAACAATTATGAAAATGAAGAGACAAAATGACAGGTTATTTACAAAAGCTAGTACAAGAATTCCTAGACTGTGCTTGTTCCCACAGGATAAGTGGATAAGTAGTTTATCAGAAACAGTATACAGAATACTATGCCAAAATAAAGTCAAAGTTGAACATAAGGGTTGATATAAGCATTTAGAGATACATGAAAACTGTAAAATAGGTACTTTTGATTATATTATATAAAAAAGTTTTTCACAAATAAATTCAATATAGCCACAAATCTAAAAAAAATTTAGTGTCTTGAATAAAGACCTCATTTTGAAAATTTTGTTTAAGAAGAACTAAAAGTCATGTAGAATCCTATGAAAAAATTCTCTAAACCACTATTGATTAGAGAAATGCAAATTATACAACCTTCCATCTAATATGTCTATCATAAGAGAAAAATGACATGCTAGAGTGGATGTAGAAATATTGGCTAATCCATTGTTAGTGGAGTTTCGAATTGGTCCAACTCTTCTAGAGAAAAATTTGCAATGCTCAAACTGCTAAGAAAAAAAAACTGCAATCTTTGATCCAAGAATACCATGATTAATTCAGCATCTCAAAGGCATCAGAGGGAAAAAAATATATGCACAAAAATATACCAATACATTTTTTTAAAATAGTGGCATAGAATTAGAAATTGAGAGGAAGAAGCAATTGAGATTGGGAAAGACAAGAAATCTCTTCCAAAAGAAATTTAGGGTTAGGGATATTCATGCAATGAGCATAAGATAAAAATGGTAGACACTAAAGAGAAGTAGAAGAGATTATTAGGAAGAAGTGTCAAGAAAATACAAAAGAAAATTGTATAAGCAAGATTTCTATATCATCAATAATCACATCATGATATATAGACATCCTGGAATAAAATAAAATAAGCTTCAGAAAGCTTCATCAACAATACCACTGGAAGGGATGAATTTCTCAATAAATCATTTAAAATACTAAAAGGTAATGCTGTTAAAGTGCTGTAGTCAAATGTGGAAAATTCAAATAGTGCTTTCTGGACTGGAAAAGATATGTTTTCTGTCCCAATTGTGATTGAGAAATACCAGGGATTTTTCAAGTTACCAATCAACAAAATTATACTTTTGCTTGTATAAGAGGTTTCAACAATATGTAAATTGAAAATTATTGTAAGAGCAAGGTTGGTTTTTAAAGAAGAGAAACTAAAAACACCTTGTCAACATTCACTGGATTATAGATACACAATCTAAGGAAAAAATAAATCTATTTCTGATTCATTGTTTACATAAGATCTTTGTGTAGATTCCTACAACAAATAACAAGTTCTCAAAGAAACAGAAATATTAAATCATTTTACTTGTTTTATGAGGAACTTATATGAAGGTTAAAAAACAATTTAGAGCAACTCTTTTGAACATCACTTTTTCACACTACTGAAGTTAAAAACCATTTACAACAATGAGGAGTGCTATTGCTTCCTTTCAAAGGTTCTAACTATGTTGCTTGCTATTTTGGAGAAGGGAAAAGCAACAGGACAAGGAAAAAATAATGGGAACACAAAAGTTTTGCAAAAGTAAATGTTGAAAATTATTTTTGCATTTATTTGGCATTGAAAGTGTTGGGAGAGGGAACAGATTCTTGCTACTTGCTATCTTAAGGAGTCTTTTCTAAGTCCTCAGTTCTTACCATATTAATTTTAATATTAATATGAAGATTATAAATATAAAATAAAGCTTGTTTGAAAGAACTAGGAATTGAGTACCTCATCTTTTTGTTCAATAGTATTATATTTTTACAGGTATTACAAATATGTTTAAATAGTTTTCAATATTCACCTCTGCACAACTTTTGTGTTGCAAATTTTTTCTCCATCTTCCCCTGACAGCAAGCAATCTGATATAGATGCAATTCTTCAAAATATGTTCTGTATTTGTCAAGTTGCACAAGAAACACCAGTTATTCTATTTTTAATATGTATAATGCATTAGATTAGCTAAAACAACAATAAAAGGAAAGTGACATATGCTAGAAGGAGTTGTGCAAAAAGAGGTACACTAATGTTCATGTTCCTCTGGAGCTATATGTTATTTACAACCATACTGGAAAAAAGTCTGAAATTGTGTTCAAAATGCAATTTCATCACAATCATCACATTGATAATATGACAAAAAAAAAAAGAAAATGTATGTTGAGGGAAAAAGAAAATGTATGTTGAAAGGAATATGAAAAAAGTGAGACAAATGCATTTGGAAAGGGCAAACAAACTATACATTCTTTGATTGTGTAATCTAAAATCATCTCTCCCTGTCCCCCTAAAAGCTCTTTTTGTGGCAACTAAGAATTAGAAATCATAGCTAAATCAGGGAGTGGCTAAATAATCTAGTCTATGATTGTAATGGAACATTACTATGCTATAAGAAAATTACTAGTAAGGTGATTTTAGAAAAACCTAAAGTTAACTGATGCAAAGTGAAATGAGCAGAACCAGAAATATTCAATGAAAAACTCTTAATGACAAACTATTTTTAACAACACAACAATCTATGTCTATAAGGAGTCATTTATACAGAAGTACATTAACTCCAGAGAAAAAAATCTTTATCTGAATACAAATTGAAGCAAATTTTTTCATTTTCTTTCGAGTCTTTTTATATGCCTATTGTGCAAAACTTTCACAAAATTCTATTATGTATAATCTGTATCTAATTGTTTACTGTCAGGATGGTAGATGGGAGAAAGGATAGAATTTAGAACTCAAAAATTCCATCAAAAATGTTTTAAAAGTTTTAAATGCTATTACAGAGAGATCCAGTGTTACAAGGGATGTATATCAAAAGAAAAAGAGAGAGAAGGAAAAACACATAAAACACACAATTCAATTATATTTCTAACAATTCTATTTTGAGTTGGCAAAGAATGGAAAATCAAGGAATGCCATAAATTGGGTGATCTGAATGTGATAAAATATTGTAGTTAGAAATCATCAAAGAGTTTCAGCAAAATCTGGAATGATCTATATTAGTTCAAAGTGAAACAGAATTGTTTGCTTACCTGGAAGAAAAATTATTTAATTCCAATTTTACCAAATTCCAAAATGAAATAATGAAACTCTACTAATGGAATAATGATGAATTTACATCTTAATTTTTTTGAAGCATTGCAAATACATTTGTATTATTGTATTGCAAACACATTTTGCCTTCCTTTTCATTGAGTGGAAGGGGAAGAGAGGGGGGAAGAATTCGAAATGAAAGAAAAGTAATTGTCCTTAAAAAAGAAAAGTATAAATGGTAAAATTTCTGCTGATAATACACTATCTGCAGAATATCTTGACTGAAATAATGTAGCCAGTGATATTTCTATGATTCAGAGCAAACTTTTGACAACTTTTTCCAATGGAAAAAATGGCTGAAATGTTTCATAAAATATAAACTTTTTAGTAATTACCAAACACCTTTGAAGTTCTAAACTTTATTCAGATGACTGTGTGGAAATTGTGTGATTGACTAGCTATAATTCCCACCTTGGGAAAAAACTCAGATCACAAATTAAATTAACTTAATCAAACTATCCTAATGATAGCAATAATCCTTATCTACTCTTTAACTTGGAGAAAATGGAATATTCTTACCTAGGAAAATGACTCAATCTTTAAGCAAAATTCAAAAATTAAATCACTGTTTTGTAATACAAAAATCTTATTGAACAGCTTTCAAATGTTTTGGGAATTTGAGAGAAAGGTTTCATTAAACTATTTAATTTATATTAATATTTACTAATGATTGAAATATTTGCTAGCTTTACAATTATCATTTTAGTCTCAATACTGGAAGTGCAAATTTAGGGTTAGGGTTCCCACTTTTGTAGAAAAGAAAACTGAGGCAAATGGCAGATAAGAGATTTTTCTTAGATAATATATAAAAAGTCAATCTCTTCACTCCAGATCTTGTGTCAAACTGTTACCACTTAGGTGTCTTTAATATACAAAACTGATAAATGTAATTGAAAACAAAAACACTTTTTCCTATCAAATCATGAGAATAAGCTAGATTTAATATTTAAAGAAAATGTATAGAAACTAGTAACTTTTCAATATAACAAATTTTTAAAATGTTCAGATGCCAGTATTTTTTCAATGTAACTGGGATACACACACACACACACACACACACACACACACACACACACACACACACACACACACACACGTGTGTGTGTGTGTGTATATATATATATATATGTATATATATTTTTTCCCTTTAAGTTTAAGAACTTCATTTTTGAATACTACTGTCCTAATATGTGTTAATATCACTCATAAAATTTATTACTTCAAGAAGTTTCTCTATTTGGATTCAATTATCCAATCTTTATCTAAATATAATAAAAAAACATTAGTATCATTCATACCTATACTATTTATATAAAAAAATGTACAATGAAAAAACATGCCCTTCTGTATTTGAACACTAGGAATTAAATTAGTTTGTTTTTCTCCATTTAAGTGAAAATAGCTTCAAACTGGCCTATTTTTAGGAAATCTGATTTAATACAGAACAGCAAAAAAAAAAAAGTCTATTACATATGTAGTTATTTTCTAGTTTTGAAATAGAAAAGTTGGATACTTTTTAAATATAAAACTGCGTTTATGATAGTTTATCTCCATAAATATAGGTTACAGAATTTTAAGACTAAAATAATTTAAGATTTTCAATAAATGGCCGTAGGGTAATTAGTGGTAGAAAGAGGAGCTCAACATTTCCTATAAGTCTGATAAAGAGTAGCCTCTATATAGTGTATAAACTATAATAGGTACAATAATATCCTATTTTATATTAATTCACTATAAAATGTGAAATACTTATTTAGTACAATAAAGCTAACTAAGGTTAATTATCACTAATTCAGGAATTCTGATGTTTAAACCTAATGGCTGTTGGTTAAATAAGATTCCAATTTGAAGGCTGTTTTTTTAAAATACTTTTTAAAATGAATGTATTTACTGAATTACTACAGCTTGATGACTATGCTCAGTGAATTGCCTTCCCTTTTTAAAATAAAACTTAATTTCTCAGTAAAATTTATTTTGATGTTACTTAGAACCATCTTATGTCCATTAATGATAATTTTTTCATTTGCTCTAATGCTTAGTACACGGTCAAATTCAAATAAAATATAAAACTCAGGAAAGATGCTGATTCAACATCAGCAGTTAAGCAAATTTATAGTGCTTTTTTTGTTGAGAACCTGAATAGAACATTAAAAAAAAGTTGAAATGTAGAAAACATCAGATGTAAACTATACATTTTTACTTGATATTGCAGAAATTTTAATTTATCCATATTTTAAATAGCTTAAATAAGTTTAAAATTCATCCATTTCCTGTTAATACTTTGTAATATATACGTTTTTAATTTTGTAATTAGCTTAATACTAGTTTATAGATAAATTAACTAAAATTATGTTATCAAGATAAACTAGATAGCAGCAGTGGCTATTATTTAGTGTCCAAGATTTAGGATTAGGGAAATATCATCATAGTAATGTTTATAATAGTTTTGATTATAAGACTGAATCAATTGATCCCCAAGATGTATCTGCTTTTAAAAATTACTACTAATTTTTAATCTTGTGAAAAACAATTTAAAAATGTTAATACTGTTTTATTTATTGTGGAAAACATTTTAACATCCTAAACATACAAAAAAAATTCAAATTTCCTATTAGGTACAGAATGTTTTGACTTCCATTGCTGCATTGTCCCTTAAGTTTTTAAAAAACGTTTCCATTTTAAAACAAGAGCATTTAACAATCATAATCAAAACTTTTCATGCTAGCTGAAACCCTACCCCCTTGCCACATTTAAGAATGGCAGCAGACTGCTATTTCACTATATACCAAATGACAATTTTAAGCTAGATGGACATTGTATAAAGCTACTCTAACAGTGCATGCTTTGGGCCATGTCTCCTAATGAAAGAACTAAATTAATTTCCCCTTTCTTATGTTGTCATAATTCCAAATATGACAATTTGTTTAGTACATACCAACACAAAAACATACATATATATATACACACACGTGTGTGTAATTACACGCAGGTATACATTTATATTGTATATGGAGATATGTACATACTTCTTCCCCTCCATATAGAGAGAGAATATAAGTTTACAACCTGGGATTTCTAACCAATAACCATAATTATCACACATGAAAATCTGTAACACTTTTTTAAATGCTTTGTTTTACCAATCGCAAAGTGCATAGAGAGGGGGAAAACATTAAATTTCCTTTTCATTTTTAAAATGTTTTGAAATATGTACAATACTGATACAGTTTCAAGGTGCTCCTAACACCCACAGCCATGATATATAAATAGGTAAAATACCCAGACTACCTGTTTCCAATTTTACAAGTTAAATGCTAGTAATGCAGTAGACACTGTATCAATAAAGGTATTTTAGTGTTTCCCCAACTCCATGGAATTTAAGACAAATATATAATTTTATTCATCTTCCTCTTCTTCTTCCTCCTCTTCTTCCTCTTCTTCTTCCTCCTCTTCTTCCTCCTCAACCTTTTTCCGGGAACCTTTAGCTGTTCCCTTTGCACTTTCAAACTTTCCTTTGGACTTATAATCAGCAACATCCTATATAAGAAGCAATTAAGAGAATTATCCAATAAATTTATAGAAAATTATATATACATATCCGTAATTTAAATATAGATGATGTAATTAGAAACTAAATTATTATTTGTCTGAAGAACTAAAATATTTGAACTAAAAAAAATTTTTTCCAATGGACAATGTGGACTGCTCAAGTTAATAAAAATATTATATTACTAATTAATGGTGCTGAAAGATTTTTCAACAAAACTGTGTTTAATAGGTTAGAGGTTAGTAAACTATCAGATTAGAGTGAAGAGAACAGATGCTAGACAAAAGATTGACGGAATAAGAAAGGAACCTAATTATAGCAGTGTCATTGGGTATGAAGGGCCCTAGGCAAGGAATTCAGAAATTAGCAAGAGAGGTAGCGGCAGCAACAACATGCCTTAGACCAGCTTCAAAGTGCTTGTAGAAGAATAGCAAACATCTGAATCAATTTGATAAAGGGAGAACCTAGGCCAGAATCTTGAAGAGTTCAAGCTAGGCCCTATATCAAATTGAGCTAAAAGCCTGGAGTTCTCTTTATCCCAAAGTTCCTAGAATAACAGAACTATTCGAAGTTAAAGACCTTGTGGAAGGAAAAAGGATCCAGTGGTCACCACTTAACTAAAAGAAACTCCAGAAAAACAACAGGAATAATAGCTTAAATGAAAAATTTTCAGATTAAGAAAATTCAAGTAGTCGAAAACCATCAAATATGGAGGGACCACAGGCATATAGATAGAAAGACAGCAGGCCCTCTACTATAAAGAAGAAAATGGAGTTAAAAAACAAAAGGGTGGGAAGTTCTATCTACTACATACCACTTCCCTACCTTTTACCCCTTACCCCGACTCGATCCTTCCAATTTACAGTAGATTCAGTAACTTAATTCTGGATTTTTTTTTTCAGTGTCTACTAAAGAATTTGTTAATAAGATTCAAAGTGGATGGATTAACTCATATATAAGTGGTTATACAGAAAGAGTTCCAATGGAATATTGCAGGGATCTATACTTGACAGTTTTTGATATTCAACATTTTTGCAAATATACTGGAAGAAATCTGAAAGGATCTTGATAGGTTAGATAATCCAAATGAACAAAATAAAGCAGGAACAATGGATGATAATAGAAAAAGGATTATAAGGGTGACGTCAGAAAAAGTGAATTGTCACAAGAGTTTAATAACTAACTGGTAAAGATTATAGTAGGAACATTACGAACCACTGAATTTGAGGAGTCAAAAATTATGGTTCATAATATGCACTATATATGACGCAATAAAAAAAGACACGAATAATTTTTAAAAACTAAGGTTGTTTGATTTTTTTAAAATTATAAAGCATTTGTATAACTTTGTAAGCAACACAAATAAAGGCTTATTTAAAACTAGAGCAGGGACCACCAAATAATTGATGTTTTTTAAATTAAAGAAAAGCTACCAGAAATAATAGATAATTGAACCAAAAACACACAAAAATACTTTTCCTTTAGAAGCAAATAAGAAATGTGGAGAGACTTGTGTTACTCAATAAACAAAGGTAAAACAAGGTAAAAAAAAACTGCTCTGTGTGAAGTTTTTAGCTAAAATTAGAAAAAAGTAAAAAACAAATATAGACAACTTAGTTGGTAGAGTTGAAAGACTTTAAATGATATTTCTAAGTTTGATAGTTAAAATTAGCATTGAAATAGGTATCATTTTTTGAGAAAGGCATGTAAAGTTTGCTATGTTATTTGATAGTTTTTATCTTACCTTTTCATATTTTTCCTTCAGTTTTGCTGCCTTATTATTGTATGGTTGCTTTTCACTATCACTCAGATTATTCCACATCTCACCAAGTTTTTTTGCTACATCCCCAATGGATATCCCAGGATTTGTAGATTTTATCTTGGGGCGAAATTCTGAACAGAATAGGAAGAAGCCAGACCTTGGAGAAAGTTACAGATCAAAATTATATACATAATCACACAGCCACACAGCCACACACACACACACACAACACAGACACACACACACACACAGTATTTGTTCATGTGTGTGTATAACCTAAAGGATAGCTAATTACATAACACATTTGTATTAGCATTTTAAAGTGAACATAGAAGTTCACAATGGAAATCATAAGGATGCTGTCAATAATTTTTGAAGTACTTTATAAAAATACACACACACACAATTTTTGAAGTACTTTATAAAAACACACACACACACACACACACACACACACACACACACACACACACACACACAACACACACACACACACACACACACACACACACACACACACACACACACACACACACACACACACACACACAACACACACACACACCACACACACACACACACACACACACAACACACACACACACACACACACACACACACACACACACACACTCTGGAACCTGTTGGTTCCAAAATTAAACATAAACATTAAATTAAACATTTTTTAATAAAACCTGAAAAAATGTCTCCAATATTTTGCAGAAAATTTTACTTACGGCGGACGTTTGGGGGCATTGGGATCCTTTTTTTTCTTCCCTCCTTTAGCAGGTCCATAGTCCTTCATCTCTCTGTCATATCTCAATTTATCAGCCTTTGCCATTTCATCAAACTTGGATTTTTCCTTCCCAGACATATTCTTATTTAAGAAAAAAATTTTTATGTTACATTAATTTATAAATTTTTTATCCATACAGTACCCAAATCTTATTATGCTTATGTTTAAAAATGGAAACCTCCTGAAAACTACATATTCTTATGCTTACTTTTTAATAGTTCCTTGTTCACAATAACTACTGAATAAGTATTGAATATATAGAGAATTTGTTTTATTCAAATAAGATAAGTCAGTAAAACAGGAAATAGTGCTACTAACTAGTTGGTTTTTTTAAACTTCTGCTATTCTAAATTAGAAGTACTATTTCACTGATATGTTTATTTTACAATATTTATATTAAAATATCACTTAATGAGATACACACATATACAAAAGCAAGCTGCAAGAAGTTTTGGATGACAATGTAGGAATCCAATATGAATTTAAAGTAAAATTCTACTTTTGTTTTTCAAAGCTCTGGACTAATTATATTATAAGGTGATTATTATTGTTTTTTGCCAGTATTTTAAACAAGCTTTTATAGGTTATTCATTTTCCAGTTATGTCTGTTACCTCATTTAGGATTTTCTTGGAAAAGATACTAGATTAAGTACCACTTCCTTCTGCAGCTTATTTTCAGAGGAGAAAATTGAAGGCAACAGAATTAGATGATTTGCCTAGGGTAAAAGGGCTAGTAAGAGTGTAAGTTTAGATTGGATTAGGAAAAAATGGGATTAGGATGTTAAAGTTTTGCAGGCTCTAGATACACTTTTATCTATTAGAACTGTCTTTAAAAAAAAAAGACAGAGGGATGTGAAAAAATTATCATAAAATATTGCTTTTCATAAATGAATAAAATTTTACCTTCCATCTTTCTGAACACTTCTTTGAAAATTCTGCAAAATTGACAGGAACTTCAGGATTTTTTTTCTTATGTTCTTCACGACATGTTTGTACAAAGAAGGCATATGCAGACATTTTGCCTTTAGGTTTCTTTGGGTCACCTTTAGCCATCTCTAATGTGCAACTAGAAATAAAAATTATTCATCATGTAGGAGAAACCAGTGTAACAGAAGTAGAAGGGTAGTCAAATTTTCAAATATTACAGATTTTATTTAACAATAATTTTATCTTGTTTTAAGACAATAGTAACAAAATGCATATATTACAAAAGAATAAGGATTAATTCTCTTAGTATTATCATTATTATTTTATATGTGAAATAATTGGGGCAAGTGTTTTCCTGACTCCATATCTAGTGGTTTATATCTTCAGTCATTTAACTATCTCAAATACAACTTTAATAATATTCAAACAAGTTTTTGGATTAATGATTTTAAGAATTTTACATGGCAATGGCATAAAAGTTTGATTATCTGGAAAGTTTTCACATAAAACAGTTGTTAGTATTTAAAATTGCAAAAATAGTCACTTTCAAAGCTTTCCTTTTTTATTTTAGTAAATCTCAAAATAGATGTCATTCCTGTGGTTGAAAAAAAATTTCTGTGGTACAGATATATTTTATTCAACCTTAATGTGCTCAATATGTGTAAAAAAATTTTTTTTAAAGCAGGAACGTTTTTTTTGGTAACATGAGAAATTGAGAGAATAAATTTGTTCAGGAAATAAGAATTTTTAATGCTTATGTTTTTTTAAAAAGATCTTTACTGTTTAATTGTTTTACCTGGGATTTTAAAGGGTAAATACTTTTGTTTCAATATAGCTATTTTCTAGGAGGTGGGGGAGAAATTTAAATCTGCTTTATGCTTAGTTGTGGTTTCAGGGACGTGATGCCTGTTTTAACTAAAATGGCTTCTCTGTATTCACACTGCTATTCCTAACAAAGCCACAGTCTTCTTCCCAGAAACTGCTATGTGATAACTGGAAGTAAATTATTTTCAAGGCATTTTAAATCAGAAGTTTACAAAAGGTTTTTTGGGCTTACATTTTATGACTGGGGTTCAGCTAAGACCTCGTTTTGATTGCTCTACACAACAAAGCCTCCTTTTTCAGCCATTTAGAATTGAAATAAAGCGATGAAATTCATTGCATATCTTTGGTTTTTTTTTTTCCAACGAGATAGAGTTCAGGTATGAAAACCAATTAGAAATATAAATATCGATGGTTTTGATAACATTCTTAATTTAAACGTTCAAGCACGAAATACTCAATTTAAAATTAATTTTTTTCTAAATTATAAGAACTAGCCCTTGAATTAATTCACGGTTGTTAGTTTGCAAGATACATTAAATAATTAATCTAACACACAATCTTTAAGAAATATCATCAATATTTAAAGAGAAAGGTACATATGTCCACTGGTTACAATTTTCTTTTGAATTTACCAATAAATATTTTTTTATTTCATATAAATGAATTTACCAATAAATAAATAAATTTGACGCATTATGAAATGTTTTAATAGAAAAGCCCTTCGACTCAAAATATTTTTAGCGAGTTTCACTATTTAAATCAATGAATCTTACGTTTAACAGAAACAGAATAGCTGAATACAAACACTAGTTTTCATGCAAAAAAAGTAATAAAGCCAAAGATAAAGAACGGGGTGAAGAAAAGTTAATAGAGGAAAACTGAGAACAAGAATAAAAAAGGAGAAAAGATAATAAAAGAATTTGTGAAAGCAGCCAGGAAATCACACCAAATCGAGTGCGACAGTACTGGCGGAGCAAAAACGTACCTGTATTGTTCGCTAGTCTGTATAACGCAAAGCACAACGAGGAGTTTAAAAAAAAATCCCTACACCTCGCGAGATCATGTTCCCGAGAACTTCCTGATTGGCTAGCAAGAACCACAATTAAAACGCTCTCTTCGAACGACTATTGGCCGCAGTTTGTACGTATATTTAGCAGACCTAGTTGGGGATTGGATTGTAGCAATAAAAAAAATTTTTGAATTAAACAACCCGCCTAAAAATGATTTTTTTTTTTAAGGAAATCTTTGGGGAGGATAACCACAAATGTTCGATAAAGCATATAGACAAACACAACAAATTTAATGAATATGCCATATTCATTATATTCAGTTTTATATACGTATATATATACATATGTATATATATATATAAATTTTATATTAACAAAAAAAAAAAAATCCAAACTTTACAAATAGGAAATAAGTTAGCAACATCTTAGATTTCAACATCAGTGCAAAGCTATCCCCAACTTAGGACAGAAAATGCCATTTTTTCTATTTTTTTTAATCTATCCCATAGTTTTTCCTTTTTGCTTTGATTTTTCTTTCAAAAATGATTCATAAAGCAATATTCATTACAAAAAATAATAATAAAGATTTCATCATTAATTCATTGATTAACAAAATAATACTGATTTGATGTTCTTTGCTTGTGATAGAAGGCTCTTGAATTCATATATGGGATTCACTGGGCCAAAAAAATTCCAAATATGGTCACACCAACCTAATAAGAACAGTAATTATTATTCAGCAAAGGAAATTGAAAAACAAATAGTGAAAGAAATAAAGCATAATTACAAAAATTCTGAAAAGAGAAATTATTCAAGTAAAACGAGCCCTGTCAAAAGATTCACTGAAATAGATTAGAATTAGTTTGTGGAAGACTAGATTGTTCAATCTTTCTAAGATAGAGAGAAAAAAGTATATTTGTAGTCATCGGTAAAGGCCAAAAAAGAGATAAACATTAAAAAGAAGTGAGGATTCTAGTTTGAACTACTTCCTTTTGATTTACTTTCAAAATTTAAGCCATATGGATAAATAGTAAAGAATATTTACTACTTTTTTTTTTTTAAGCATGCACTTATGAAAAGACAAAATTCTATTTTGGCCATGTTCAAAAAGAAATATACCATTCTGAAGCCTATGTTCATCACTTCTCTTTGAAAATGATACATGCAGGGGTGTAGTTTAACAACTGTGAAGTGAAAAGTTGATAATGCTATAATCTGGAAAGAATGGGAGGAAACATATGCAGTTTGCTCTCATTGTACATCTCCTTATATATACATATATAGTGTAATGTCAGGGTTAGCTTTCTGGAAAACCTTGGGACCAGCCTTGGTCTCAGCAGAATAATCACCACTAGAATAGTAAGGAAGAAAGTCCAAAGTCTTTATTGTGACAGTCTGTCACAGTCTGACCCAATCTCCTCTGCCAGTCTGCAGGTCTGCTGGTCTAATCTTAGTGTAGGAGGCAGAAGAAACAAAGATCAAAGACAGAATATCTGTGATTGACTTTGTCTTCAGTTTAAATACCCTATTACAATTACATCAATTATATTACCATGCTAAATAATAGTACATGTAAACTAGATAACCATTGTCTCAACAATTCCACTGAGGTAACATTTCTTTCAAGTATACTTCTCCAAAGTTCCATCCTCTACAATCTGGGGTAATCTGCATAACTACTATGGTGTGATAATTTTATATAAACTGCTAATATGGATTGCAATTTATAGTTACTGGGACTATTTTTTTTTTTTTAGGAAATATAACTCAATTGAGAACTCTGCATTATTTTTCATATATATTAACTTTCAGAAGTTACAAGATATTAATGGTTAGTTTATTTTTTTAATTTTCTTTTATAATATTGGGAATTAGTGTTACTTGGTGTAATGAAAACTGGGAAAATAAAATGAACACTTTTATCTGGGTTATCTTACTTAATATGCACATATTTTTTGCTAATTTGTGACCAGAAAAATGTTTTTTATATAAAGATGGGTTTTTGAATTGTTTTTATCTATTATATTTAATGTTTTCAAATTATTCCTCCTGATTTCTATACAGAAAAAAGTTTCTACTTGGATAAAATAAAAAGTGTTTTCAGAGATTGAAAAGTGTTACCTCTAGAAAAAAGTGGAAATGAGGAATTTCCACTTTACAATTAATTGTAAGACAAAGTAAAACTTGCTTAAAATTGAAACTCAGAAGAAAATGATTAGCATCTCTATTAATTTAATAAATGTTTACCCAACTATTAATGTAATTTAACAGGATATAACAATATATTTTAAAAAATAAAGTTCTCAGTTTTATGAAGTACCATATATGTGTATATGTATACGTATCATATATGTGTATATGAATATATATTTGAGAAACTTCATTTGAGAAATGTTTCTATATAACTATAGCCTTAATTTAAAAAAAAAATTGTCTCCCAAATTTGTTCAAACCCTAATTCTAACCTTTCAAATGAGTCAGTTTTCTAAAAAGGCTGAAATATAGTAATTTCCTTCCTCTTTATTTCACTTTTCTTTTTATCACTTACATTTTCTAACGCTGTTTTTAATCAACACACAAATATATACAAACTATGCATAAACATTTATTTCTCTCCTCCTCTACCTTTCCCTTATTAATAAGAAAAAAAATCAATCATATTATCTATCTCCTGTTAAAGAAGTAGAGATTCATTAAATTCCCTTTCTTGTTTTTTTAATTTTATTTTGAATATGACTAACATAAGAATTTCTTTCACATATTTGAAATGGTTTTTGGGATTTTTGCCTTTTGAACCAATATAAAAAAGAGAAGAAATGAGAACTAAAAAATAAGAAGAGACTTTTCAGTCACTGAGCAATTTTCTAAAACTAAAAGTTTCTCGATGGCAAAATTATTATGACAATAAAATGAAAGATCTGGTTTCATTCTTCTTGTTTGTTTGGTTTTTTTCCTCCAAGAAAATACCATTTCTAAAGACATTTTACAAACAGGGGTTTTAATCCATAAATGCATAGACTTCTGATAGACTTATCAGGTGATACCTCTTAAACATATACATATATAGAAATTGCTATTTAGAAAACCAGCAAAAATCCTGGCTAGGAAGAAGGCTAACTCTAGACCAAAAATCTAAGAGGAACTATATTGAATTGATTGCATAGAAAACTCAATCCAGGGGACATTCAAAACCCAAATCTGGAAGAGCAAAATTACCAAAAATCCATGAGTAAACTTCAAAAGAGAATACTTCGATGAAGTGTATTTTGTTTGAACACAAAGTACAGTAGCATTCCTATAGGAAAGGAATCAAAAGGTGAAAGATGATAAAATATGGGGGTTTAACCTAATGTAAGGTTAATCCTGAAAGCATAAAATCTAAAATCAGAAATTAGACTGGAAGAGTGAATACACACAAAAAACTCTTTTATAAAAAAACATTATGATGACTCTATGTTAAAGTATTTCTATTGTATCCATTTCTTTGTGACCCTATTTAGGGTCTTCTTGAAAGAAATATGTGGTCTTTCCTTTCTTTCTCCAACTCATTTTACAAATGAGGAAATTGAGGTAAACTCAGTTAAGTCACGTGTCCAGGATCATACATCTTGACTTTAAGCAGTCTTCCATTCATAGCAATGCCATCTGGTTGTTATCTATTCTAATAATGTATCATCAAAACATAACACAAAAAGTCCACAAAATATATGTTACATACACTTACACATAATATCAGAATAAATAATTTGGATAGATTAATTTCAAAATTGTTAGTGTTTGTCCTTCATTTTCAAAAAGCATCAGTAACATCACAGGTGATGTCCTAACTTGCATGAGAACTAGACTTATTCAAAAGAGGAAAAAGTGAGAAATCAGTTGGGAAATTTGTGGATTTAGAAATTATATTCATATTTACATATTTAACATATATTACTTGCTATCTAGTGGAGGGATGAGAAGAAGGGAGGGAAAAAAATTTGGAACACAAAGTTTTGCAAGATTTAATATTAAAAACTCAATATATTTTGAAAATTCAGGACTAGTTAACCTGTACTATTAGTAAATCCAATTTAAAAAGACTTGCAGAAAAAATATAGCATTGTAAAGTACTACAAAATGAGAAATTATGTATATATCTCCTTTAGTGGAAATGAGTTTGGGAAACAAATTCTAAAAATTAAAATTTTTTTCTTTTTCAAGAAAATACAAAAGTTTGTGGTAGCCCTTTTTGTAGTGGCTAGAAATTGGAAATTGAGTGGATGCCCATCAATTGGAGAATGGCTGAATAACTTATGTTTGAATGTAATGGAATATTATTCTGTAAGAAACGATCAGCAGGATGATTTCAGAAAGGCCTTCAGAGACTTACATGAAGTGATGCTGAGTGAGATGAGCAGAACTAGGAGATCATTGTACATAGTAACAGATTATATGATGATTGATTGTGATGGACATGGTTCTATTCAGCAATGAGATGACTAATGTGATGACTGCGTATTTAAAATCAGCTGGAGTCAGGAATTCAGATTAAGGGGAAAATCTTCCATCTTTATTCTTAGTAGAAATGAAGGATTGTGATAGCAATATGGGCAGTTGTGACAAGATGCCAGGCAGCAGTCTCTCCTTCCCCTTCCTTTTCCACTACCCTGCCTCCACCCACCAAAATCATCATTTCCTATGCAACACATCAGAACTTGCACAAAGAGTAGACGGGGGCCATTCTTTCTCCAAGCATATATATTAATAGAATATGGTCCAATTACTATTAGGCTCATGTGCTTGCGACCTCAGTGCATTAACCACAGCCTCAGCCCATTACAGACTAAGACCAGTTTCAAAGATCTTGTTCAAAGAGAGATCTGAATTCAGTGAGAGGATTGTAGGAACTGAGTGTATATCATAACATAGCATTTTCACTTTTTGTTTGCTTGAATTTTGTTTTATTTCTCAATTTTTTCTCCTTCTTGACCTTTTTTTTGTGTAGTAAGATAATTTTCTAAATATATATGCACATATTGGATTAACATATATTTTTAACATGTTTAACATATTACTTGCCATCTAGGGAAGAAAAGGGGGAAGAGGAAAAATTGGAACACCTCTGTTTTGTAATGGCTAATGTGGAATAATTATTCATGTATATGTATTGAAAATTAAAAAGCTTTAATAAAAATAAAAGAAACATGTAGCACCATCCAAGTCCCTGCACCTTTCTGTGGAACAGCCACATCTTCAGTTAATTGCTCACATAAGAATTCAACCTATGACACATGGCCCAGAAACATAGAAATGCAGCACTTGTTGCACACTCTGCTGATGGTCCCTTATGGACAAAGCTTGCCTTTTTATTATCATTTTGCCTTGACAAAGAATTGAGTTTTTCCCTAAAATTCTTTTCCTACGTGACCCTGACTGATTTTGACCCATTCTAATCAATATATATACATATATATATATATATATATATATATATATATATATATATATATATATATATATGTATATATATATATATAAAGAGAGAGAGAGAGAGAGAGAGAGAGAGAGAGAGAGTAGGAATTTATTATTTCCATAATTATCAAGATGATTTGCATAAGGAATATTTTAATTTCTATTTCTCAGAGTTGTTTTCTGATTGGGAAGTCAGAAACTGAGTTTTATTCTGACAATGACAATCTTATACTGTGCTTGTGTAAAAGCCCATCAAATCCTGGTTCTGTAATCTGAGAAATACTTAAAATATGAAACAATCTAAAAATTATCCATTTGTATGTTTTTAAAGGAAATCAATCAAACTCTGGAAATGATTTTTATATTTGTGTATAAAAACTCCATCTTGCCTGTATAATTCGATGGGCGTGTGCTTGTACGTTCGGGGGCAAGGCGGTAACCATGGAGTCTTCCTCGAGCGTTGGGAAAGACGGAGACGGTTGTTGTAGTAAAGGTGAGTCTTTCTCTCCCCTCCCGTCCTCTGTGCTTTTTATTTAAGGTTTCACTTTGCACTCAAATGCCGCATTTCATCAAGCTTTTAAAACAATTCAACTTTCCGACCTCCATTTTCCCACCCAAGACGGAGCCGCCGCTGGGACAGAAATAAAGTCCCAGAAACCCCGACTTTGCCTTGAAATGCATTGGAGATTCCCGGGTTTTCAAACGGCCCCCCAGTAACCTTTTCCTTTACCCCTCTTGTTAAATGAGGAACCAAAGGCCTACCTGTTGGTCACGTGCAGCCGCTGCCCTCCCAACGGCCATTTCAACCTGTCCTTGCAAAGCGCGCCAAGCCCCTAGAAATCCCACGTTAACTTGATTTTCCCCCCTTTTAATATAACAGACACATTCAGAAATTTAGAAGAACTTGCCTGACATGGAGACATACCCAAAATAAAACCGGCGGCCCGCCCTAACCCCGGACAGCGCGCGCCTCCGTAGGCAAAATCTTGCGTTCTGCACGGACACCACGACCCCCTCAATGCATCTCCAAAGCTGCATCCCCCCAACTGTGCCTCCCTTGGAACTAGCTTCTCTGACCTTCCCCATGTTCGAAGGGGGTGGGGGTGGGGGAGAGCTCTCTGAAGTGCGGTTTTAACCCACCTCCCGTTTCTAAGGAAACACTATCAGGCCAGTCCTCTACCTAAAATCCGATGAAAAGCCCTGGGGGGAAGCGTTTCCCAGAAATGACCACATACAGTCCTTTTACCTTCTTTTCCCTTTCCTTCACAGCACAGACCAGAAGTCCCAAGAAAGAAGAAGAATTGCTGTTGACAGTGAAAAGGCTGAAGCAAGGTAATGTCTTAGAAGCTTGATTAAAAACACTGCTGCTAGCTGTATAACCTCGGGAACAGAGGGGGTGAAGAGAAGACAGCAGTCACTTACTAAGTGCTTTACCCGTTTGGTTCACCTAACAGCTGTGGGAAGTAGGCCTTTTACCCTGGAGGACCCAGAGACAGAGAGGTCAGAGAGTTTCCTGATCCTGGGCCTGCAATTCTGTCCACACCATCCCATGCTTCAAGGCTTTTCCCTTACTGCCACCCACCTCAAACTCACTGTGTCCATTTGAAGATGGTGTATTTTTAGGCCAAATGGGGAGTATCCTCTTTTGTCCTCTGACTATATTAACTTAAGCACTCATTACAATTCTTCCTTAATCTCAGAAACTTCACCAATAAGATGTTACCTGACAGCCAGCAATATTTGTAGTGTCAGTATTTGTGGTGTAATTTGTGGTCAAATAAATTGGGACATAATAGTTTAATTCTTATCCTTTCTACTTGGACTATTCCTAAGGCCAGGTAACCTTGATAGCATTAAATCCCTCCTAGGAGTTATACTGTATCACTTTCCCCTTCCTATCCCATTCCCTCCCCACCCCAAGCAGGGAGGGACTGGGACCCAAATTCATCTGGGATAAAGGAACAAAAGTCTCATTTTCTGGAGCTACTTCAGGCTGGTAAGGAGTGTAGAACTGTTCCTGCCCTAGTGAGGTCCAGACTAAGGAGGGGAGATGCAAAACTTAAAGAGATTGGCAGTGGAATGAAGCTACAAGACAGAACCCTAACACAATCACCAGTACTACAGGTGAGAAGATAGTCCAATATCAATCAGATTTCAGAGAATATTCTAAGTTGTTCCAAATATCCAATTCAGAGGCCTGTGCTTTTTCAGCCTCCACCCACCACAAAGGTGGACAATGGAATGAATGTGTCTCTGGGTCCCTTCTGAGTCTGTCTCAGTCCCAGTTTATATGGTAGGTGTGAATCTTGTAGAACTATATTAAGTACTGAACTAGTGAATTATTAATCCCCATGCTAAACTAGATAACCATTGTCTTATCAATTCCACTGAGTTAGCACCTTGTAAGAATCCTTGTTTTAAATACAGAGTTCAGGCCCATAACACTGTATGATCCTTTTCACTTTGTGCCTAAGAGGTCAGTATCTCAAACCTTTGAAGATTTCCATATATCATGTCCTCTGTATTTCCTGGGGTAACAGTCTGGAGGTGAACTTCTATGAATTTGGGTAAATGTTCATTGACCTATTCAAAAAGGGTATTCCAGATGTCACCAAACTATATGATGCCAATGTCAGAAGTTATTCAAAAGGGAAAGCAGGTTTAATGTTTTCTCAGAGTACAATGTGGATTCTGAATGGACCTAAAGGGAGGTTCTATAACCAATCACCAGAACCAATTTAATAAATTCTTGCTTGAGGGTGTGGCTCATTTTCTCCTCTTTTCCAGAAGATTAAGAGTGCTAGGCAGAGTGAAAATGATACGTAATCTGAAGTGTATCTTGTGTAGTATTTGCATGTGTCTGTGTGTGGCCTGTGTGTCTCTGTGGTGTATGTATGTAGTATGTGTATGTAGTGTCTTGTGTGGTTGTGTATATGTGATCTGTGTGTACATATGGTATGTGTGTCTTCTATCTTGTGTGTGTGGGTGATGTGTCTTGTGTGATTGTGTATGTAATTTGCATTGTGTTGTGTGTTACATGTGGTTTATCTTATATCTCTTGTGTGTGTATGTTATTTGTGACTTACATATGGTATGGTGTGTCTTATGTGTTGTGTGTGTGCCTTGTATCTTGTATGGTCTCTGTTTGTGGTGTGGGGTATGTGTATAACTTGTATCTTGTGTGTTGTGTGTTTCATTTGTCTTGTGTGGTGTGTGTGGTTGTGTGTGACATATCTTGCATCGTCTGTGTGTGATTTGTATCTTTTGTGGTGTCTGTGTGGTCTCTGTGTGTGTGATGTCTGTGTGTGTCTTATGTATATGTGTGTGTGATATGTGTAACTTGTATCTTGTGTGGTCTGTGTGTGTCATTTATGTATTTGTGTGTGTGGTGTGTCTTGTGTGTTTGGTGTGGTATCAGATATCTTGTATAGTCTGTGTGTGTGTCATTTGTGTGATTTCTGTGTGTGTCTTATATCTTGTGTGTGGGGTGTGTGTGTGTGTGTGTGTGTGTGTGTGTGTGTGTGTGTGTGTGTGTGTGACTATGAGGTCCGTGTATGTATGACTTGTATCTTGTATGGTCTATGTCTGTCACTTGTGTGACTCTGTGTGTGGTGTGTCCTGTGTGTATGTTGTGTCTTATATTTTGTATGGTCTTTGTGTGTGTTTTGTATCTTCTGTGGTCTCTGTGTCTTATATCTTGTATGGTCTGTGTGTGTTTCATTTGTGTGGTCTGTGTGTGTGTGTGTTATATGTTGTGCGGTGTGTATGTGTAACTTGTGTGGTCTGTGTGCATATAACTTGTATCTTGTAAGGCCTCTGTGTGTCACGTGTGTGTGGTGTGTCTTGTATCTTGTGTATGTGTGTGTCATTTGTGTGGTCTGTGTGTATCTTGTATGTTGTGTGGTGTGTTTGTGTGTCACTGTGTGCTCTGTGTATGTATGACTTGTATCTTGTGTGGTCTGTGTGTGTGTGTTATTTGTGTGGTCTGTGTGTGTCTTGAATGTTGTGTGGTGTGTACATATGTAACTTGTGTGGTCTGTGTATAACTTGTGTGGTCTGTGCATGTGTGGCTTGTATCTTGTGTGGTCTGTGTGTGTCATTTGTGTGGTCTGTATGTGTGACATCATGTGTGGTCTGTGTGTGACATATCTTGTGTGGCTATGCATGTCTGTATGTGTGTGGTCTCATGTGTGGTCTGTGTGTGGTGTGTGTGTGTGTGTGTGTGTGTGTGTGTGTGTGTGTGTGTGTGTGTGTGTGTGCGCGCGCGCCACATGAAAGTTCACAATTTATTCTTTCCCTACCCCTAAAGCTCTGCTGAGGACAAGAAGTTTGGCCCTCTGAGCCAAGGTCCCACTTGGACTGGAGGATGCTATGGAGGCTTCCAGTAGAAACCAGTGGGCCCAGTAGGAGACCATTCTCCTGCTGGTTGTCCAAAGTCATGTCCCTCCAGTCAGGCTGACTTGAGTAGAAGGAAGCCAAAGCTTCCTCACAGTAGTGAATGAGGTGAGCCCACCAAATGCATGAGTGGCGTAGTTGAGAGTGTAACACTCTCAGAGTCAGATAGAGAGCCTGAGACCTGGGAAACTTCCCACTAGCAAGCCACTGATGATCTTTGGCTTCGAGGATGCTCTGAACCTAGTGGGGAGGTAAGACATCCTAGGGTGCATCTTGAAAGGACTGAGTTGGCCACTGCTCTCAGCAGGGGTCCACCCTGAAGACACTGAGTCAACTTGCTTTGAGAAGAAGCTTTATAGTCCCAGAGCATCATGGCAGCAGCCAGAAAAGCCTCCTGGTTGGCTGCAGATCAGGGTTGGATGAGGCTGCTAATGAAAAGTGCCTCTTCTGCTAAGAGACTGACTCTTATAGAGGCAAAGTTCTATTAAGGAAATGAAGGCTGACAAAAGAGGGCCTTCTCAGTGGTTAGGGTCCTAGCAGCTGCTTTAGACCTTCTGCAAAATCCTGTGAGGGAAATTGTCCTTTAAAAGGGGTCTTAAAGCTTCAGATTTAAAAAAAAACAGAGTTCTAAGGCCTAGATGCTTAGCAGTATCCGGCCCAGATCTCCCATTTGGAATTAACAACATTTTTTTTTAATTTTTATTTAATAATTACTTTATATTGACAGAATCCATGCCAGGGTAATTTTTTTTTTGACAACATTATCCTTTGCACTCCTTTCTGTTCCAATTTTTTCCCCCTCCCTCCCTCCACCCCTCCCCTAGATGGCAAGCAGTCCTTTATATATTGGATATGTTGCAGTATATTCTAGATACAATATATGTTTGCAGAACCGAACAGTTCTCTTGTTGCACAGGGAGAATTGGATTCAGAAGGTATAAATAACCCGGGAAGAAAAACAAAAATGCAGATAGTTCACATTCGTTTCCCAGTGTTCTTTCTTTGGGTGTAGCTGCTTTTGTCCGTCTTTTATCAATTGAAACTCAGGTCTCTTTGTCAAAGAAATCCACTTCCATCAAAATATGTCCTCATACAATATCGTTGTCGAAGTGTATAATGATCTCCTGGTTCTGCTCATCTCACTTAGCATCAGTCCATGTAGGTCTCTCCAAGCCTCTCTGTATTCATCCTGATGGTCATTCCTTACAGAGCAATAATATTCCATAACATTCATATACCACAATTTACCCAGCCATTCTCCAATTGATGGGCATCCATTCAGTTTCCAGTTTCTAGCCACTACAAACAGGGCTGCCACAAACATTTTGGCACATACAGGTCCCTTTCCCTTCTTTAGTATTTCTTTGGGATATAAGCCCAATAGAAACACTGCTGGATCAAAGGGGATGCACAATTTGATAATTTTTTGGGCATAGGAATTAACAACATTCCAAAGGAGGGCCTTTTGACAAAGATTTTTAATTGAATTAAAGAGTCTGGCATCCCCAGAAGATAACTTATCTGGGGTGGCAAGATTCCAAAAGGTATCCCAGATCAAATGGGAACACAGTTTTAGAATGATAATCTTAAAGGGAACTGATCCCTCCCCTTCAATACCACCAATAATAGAGCAGATCTCACATAGAGGTCATGATCTCACAAGATATTCTCAGGACTACTGATTAGGACTGCATAAGTCGATAAAGTGGGATATTGATACTCTCTCCCCATAGGAATGGACAGGAAAGGGGCCATCCAGGAAGGGCAGTCTCGGCTTTCAGTTCCCTTCTTTAAATTTTATCAGAAAGATCCTGCAGTTCTGTCTTAATTGAGGATCCTGGGACAAAGTCACAAAGAGTTACATATAAGGAGTACTTGCTTTCTCTATAACAAAACAAATCAAGCTGCAAGATAGCTATAGTTAATAGAACCATTATCGGGTCACTTTTCCTGATCCACCCAGACATATTGACACTAGTATTACAAAAAGAAAATAAGTGTTTTGACTCTTTTTATTTTTTTAAGACACAGCCTCAGGGGAAATCCTTGCACAAATTTCTTTCCCTTAAAATTTCTATTTCTACAGTATCTCACCTCCTCCAAGGTATGGCAAATAAATGTTCCTCAGTCAAGGAGGGGGCTGTACCAAAAACTGCAAGAAATCCCCAGTCAAGGAAAGTATGGAGCATAAAATTTCACTTGACAATTACAAGAACCCTTCCTGGATTCTTGGGGATATCCCAGTTTTGCATGTAGTAGAAAAAGGGTTTACCTCAACTCAAAAAAAAAAAAATTGAGGGTCATTGTCTGGGCTATTAAACTTTGAAACCAAAGGCACCCCAGCAATGCTATAGTCCTCAGATTAGTATCACAGATATAGCAAAAGAATTCTCAAGCTCACATTGTCTCCAAATTAAGGGGCAAAGATTGGGGACAGACTTTTAACCACTAAACAAAGGTTCATAAAGGTAAAGAGAGAAGGAAAAAGAGAGTCATTTAAATTGCTTGTGTTGGAGAGTGTCCAATTAGGAGATTAAGTTTAGGGAAACCTGTATCACACAGTGTAGGCAACATCATGTAGGATGGATTAGAAATGGAAGTCCAGAACAGAGCTGAGCAAAAATATAGATAATGATGTCTCTGAAGAGTTAACCATCCTTTCCTGGAAGGTCTTTGGTGAAAGGCATTATTCCACTAACTAGAGTAAGCTATTCCAATCAATGCCTCAAGAACAAAACCAAATAGCTTTGAGCCTGATTCCCTCCCTGCCCCTGTTCTTCAGGCCACCCTCCATTGCATGCAGCGCCTTCTGCATCACTTACTTGAACGCAGCCATCATAGGCTTCTCTAATAAAGCTTTTCTTTGGCTCTCATCAGGGTGCTTGCCACTCACCAACACTGCCATTAATTAGTAAGCTCATGTTCTCCTGGACACTGAACAAGTTAAAAAGTATCCTGAGCGAACTTAGGGTTAGGGTTAGATTCTTTCTTCTCTGGTCCTTTCTGTCCCTGACATGTTATCCTGGAAACACCAAACCTTCCTACTCTCTTTGCTTATTTTTCCTGACGTGGCACACAAACCGCACCGATCTGCAAATTGGCCACCTTTCTAATTTTCTGTTCCGATTTTTTTTTTTTTTCCCCTCCCTCCCTCCACCCCCTCCCCTAGATGGCAAGCAGTCCTTTATATGTTGGATATGTTGCAGTATATCCTAGATACAATATATGTTTGCAGAACCGAACAGTTCTCTTGTTGCGTAGGGAGAATTGGATTCAGAAGGTATAAATAATCCGGGAAGAGAAACAAAAATGCAGATAGTTCACATTCGTTTCCCAGTGTTCTTTCTTTGGGTGTAGCTGCTTTTGTCCGTCATTTATCAATTGAAACTCAGGTCTCTTTGTCAAAGAAATCCACTTCCATCAAAATATGTCCTCATACAATATCGTTGTCGAAGTGTAACACCTTTCTAATTTTCTTGGCTCTTGCCTACATGCCTGGAACTCATTTCCTTCTTACTACTGCCTCATAAAATCTCTTACTTTCTTTGCAAGCTCAGCTCAGCTGTCGCCTTCTCCGTGAAAACTTGTTTATAGCATCTGCCCAACACAACGTAAGCTTCTTGAGGGCTTTTTTCTTTATGTTCCTAGTGCCTGGCAAATGTCATTGTATGATGATGGCTTGACTGACTGATTTTGCTGTGGAAGGGAACCCAGGGTCTCAGAGGGCTCTGCCAGTGAAACACAAAAGCCCGTGGAGATAGGCAGGCTCTACTAACCCAGGCAGACTTTTGAAGCCTTGGGCCTGGTAATGGATCATGGCTCACTTGCCCGGGGCCTGGTAATGGATCATGGCTCACTTGCCCGGGGCCTGGTAATGGATCATGGCTCACTTGCCCAGGAACTGATCTCAGAAAGCCTCATCAGCATTTTTAGGCCATGGTAATTTAGTGACTAGTCACCAAATTGTAGAGGATTGAGATCTGTTAAGGAGGTGATCAAGATAATCTGTGCTCAGCTGGTCAAAGATTTTTAAAAGCTTGATCAGAGTTTTAATTCTTGCTTTAATTGTTCCCATAAAGTGATGGAATATTTCTTGCTCTATAAGAAATGATGAATAGGGGGTAGATTTCAGAAAAGCCCGAAAGACTTCCATCACCTGATGCTGAGGGAAGCAAGCAGAACCAGGAGAAAATTGTATTCAGGAGCACAGCAGCGGCAGTGAGATTGCATGATGATCATCTATGATGGACTCTTCTCAGCAATACAGGGATGCCATCTGCATCGAGAGAGGGAACTATGGAGACTGAATGCAGATCAAAGCATGCAATTTCCATATTTTTCTTTTCCTTTTTCTCATGTTTTTTTTCTTTTGTTCTATGTTTTCTCCCAATATGACTCACATGGGAAAAATGAATGTACTTTGTATAGTCTAAAAATGGAAACGTATATGAACTTATAAAAGCTATGTATAAGAACTGTATATATATGTATAAAGACCTATATATGAAACTATAAGAAAATATATAAGAACTTTAAAATCTATGGCTAATACATATAAAGTTATCATATACTAGAACTAATAATATAATTAAATATGTAAAAACTAAATATAAAAAAAACTGTATAAAATATTTAAGAACTGACTAAAATATATAGGGACCAAAATAATTGTTTCTGACTAACCTTGCATTCTTACATGTCCACAGAAGGAAACCTAGAGCCTAGGATTGAAAACATGATCAGCAGAATTACTGAACTACGGCAGGGTGAGCCAATGCTTTGAGAAACTCCCCAAGCTTGGTGTAGAGAGCTATCTCACTGGTCTTGGCATTTCTTTGTACCTATTTGATATTCATTTCCCTGAATAACACTTCACAATGTGGACAAGGCTCAGAGGCTTGGGTTGGTCAAGGAAGGATTGTAATGGTGTTTCTGCTTTTCATATTCCTCCAACTTAAAATAAGTGAGGAAGGGAAAACAAGTGGGAAAAACCATTTGCAAATGAATGTAGGTGCTACAGCTTCAAGCAACCCTTTTATCTCCAGATCTTTCTATCCTAAAGACATCCAATTTTATCTAAGTGGGTCCACTTTCCATACTTGCATTCACAGGAGCCAGTGAAATCTTTGAAACCTTGAAATTCCTGCTTAGTTCAACAAACCCCTTTGGGCAGATAGTGTGTGGGAGGGTTGTGCTGGGTAGTGCAGTGAGATAGAAAAGACACAAATATCCAACGCCACAAAGATATGCACTTAGACTGAGAAGTGGAAACCATTTTTGTTCTAATATATAAATTTACATATATATACATACATATGCACACACATATATATATACATACACACATATGTATATATAAATATAGAATATAATATATGTATATATTCATAATACATAATTACTATTGGGTTTAAGGTCCTAGCCCATAAACCTAAGCTATGTTGCCAGGTTGCAGTGCTCAAAACTTTAGGCAGAACACCTGCATGGAAGGCATATTAATCAATTTTTTTGTCTAGATATTTCTGCTTCATTTCTTACCTTGTCTTATTCACTCAGACTGAGACTTTGTTATGAACCTTACCTTAAAAGGGCCATGGTTTTCCATGGTGCAGGCACTGAACAGACAAATGCAAAGACTGACTAATCGCTACCCTCAAAGAGCTTAGGTTCTGTTGGGGAAAACAGTAGGCACACATATTAAGTAGAGGTGGAGTGAATATCAAGTGAATGAGTACACAGGTTGTTAAATGGGAGGTGACTATGGAGGGAGGCCTCAATTGGGGGTCAGGAAGGACGTCAAACAATGGTGGTGCTTGCAGAAAGAGGAATTCTGTGAGGTGGAGAGAAGGAAGGACTCAATATTTGAGTCCTGAGGCTTGACCATTGCAAAGATAGGGAGATGAAGTCATATGTCCCGGATGAACGATGCAGGGGGGACTAGTTGCAGTGGATTGTGGAGCTCCGTGGGTCATGAAATATTAGAAAGGTAGGTTGGGGGCAAATGGCGAAGGGCTTTAAAAGCCAAAAAGGGATTTATTTTTGATTGACTTTGATTTTGCTTCTGGGCCCCAATTTGTTATGTGCCAAGCCGGGGCCTCTGAGCTCACAACCCTGGAAACCACTGGGATTCCACTGAGTAGGGTGGAAGGCCGCAAACAGATCCTGTGCTTACGGAGAATTATTTTGGCAACCCCGCCAGCTTGCTGAAGGCCGTGCGGACAAAGACTGGAGCAGGACCGAAAGGTAAAGCTGACCATCTGATTTCTGTCCCTTGCAGTGAGCTTGGAGGAGGCACAGGTGAAAGAAGTCCTGAGCAAGAAGCAAGGTATCGACCAAGCAACAAGCCTTTATTCAGCACCTTCTGTGCCAGGGAGGGCGGGTTCAAATGGAAGGAATGTAATGATCTTGACTCTCAAGGAGCTCACAGTTGTAGTGGGGAAGGCAGTAGATATATAATGTGACTCAAGATTAAGGGTAGAGAGAACCAGTTCAAATAAAGGCCCAAAGTTGCTGAACCTAGGGTGGTTTGAGAGGGGAGGGACTAATGGTGGGGGGCCTCCAGGATGGTCAAGTACCTCCAAAATGGCAGGGCGCTTGCGAACACGGTTTGTGTGCCATTTAAGTCCACTGCTGGCTCTGTGACCTTCCGTTCTAGAAACTCTGAGGACCCTTTCCCTGCACTGCCAGGAAAAAGAAACTGAGGCTCTCAGGTCAGTGGCCCCTTGTCTCACTCGTTCCCTTTAATCTCAACCTTAGCCCTCAGATCATTTCTAGATCCCAGGCCATCAAATTTAATCTGTGGCCTTAAATTGGTATTAACACGTGTGTCTGGCCCCAGAGTTGTTTCGAAGCCAGAATTGTCTGTCCTTGGCCTTCACTGGTGCGGGTGAGGGTAAGGCCACCAGCATGTAAGGCCTTCCGGGGCATTAGCAGGCTCCATGCTGAGGGACCCAGATGCAAAAGCATCCAGTGCCCCAGGCGCTTTCTTGATCCAGCTCACAGGATCCTGGAGCCTGAGGGCCCAACCGACTGTGGTTCCTCTGTCGTTTGAGGCACCATGCAGCAGGAGGGTTGGGAAGGGGCACAAATTTCCAGGCGAAACAGAATTGCTCCCCCCCCCCCACTGGCCTCTGCCTGCACAGAACATCAATAGCGGAAGGGGTTCTTAAGGGTTGCCCGAGAGGGGTCAGGGTTACTGGCTTCTGAGGTTCCCTCTTCCCCCAACCTCCATTTTCCAGGCAGCTGGCAATGACTAGGAGATGCAAGAAGAGGATAACCGAGCTCAGCTCTAAAATCCAGGAAGAAAGACTCAAGAAAAGGAATCAAATGTAAGCCCTTGTTCCAGCTCTTGGTCAGTGCTGGAAGGCTTCTGGGCTGGAGGGCGAGCCTCTAATGGCACCGACTCTGACCAGCCCTGTGCTGTCTTCTGTCTTAGGATGGAGTTTGGCCAGCAACTAGAGGGAATGATGGAGAAGCACAAGGCCCTCTGGGAATTCCACGTGAGGGGGAAACCCCTGGTTGGGATCAAAGGAACCTGGTTATTGTCGGGGAGCATAAGATCCGGGGACTCCTTGAATAGAGGGACCCACCTGTTCGGAGGGGGCAGTGAAAGGGTCACAGGGCTTGGAAGAGGAGGTGAAGTGGAAGAGTATTTGGGGACAGGACATGGGACCAGGCTGTTAAGGAGTTGTGTTTAACCTGGAGGGGGGCAGCCGTGGTTTTGAGAAGGCTTCGAGAAAGCTGCATTTGTGATCTCAGTGGATCAAGTGGATTCAGGTAGATGGCCACCTGTTGTCGATGTAAAAGAGATGCTGCTCAGGAATAGGTTAGGAACTCTTCTCGCGGACTTTTGGTGAACTCCCCAAGGGAGGCCTGAGGGCAGACAGGACTGGAGAGGGAGGGATCTCGGACCACTGCAGGCTTCCATTTCTTCCTTCTTTCAGAGGGCAGACAGACTGTCCCAGGAAATGCGCGTCATCAGCCGCCACAAGGAGCAGCTGCTGATGGAGGGTGAGGAACCCTGTGGGGGGAGGGGAAGGGGCCCTGTGGGGGGGGAAGCAGAGGGTGGAAGTGAGGAGGGAAAGGTGAGTAACGCCCCTTTGGGGAGAAAACCGAGCCTCCCCATTCCTTGGACTTCCTCCTAGGTTCCCTTAAAGATAACCTGCCTCCCCCTGAAGGGGGAGAGGGGCATTTGCCCCAGGTGGAGCCCAAGACTGCAGTCTCCACCTGTACACAGTCCTCAGGAAGGGGGACCGGGCAGGGACGAGGAAATCCCGGGTGAGAGCGCGGTTAATGTCGTTTGTACTCCTGTGACCAGAGAGGCGCAGTCAGGAGAAGCCTGGCAGCATCCAGGCCCAGCTGGGCGCGTTGAGCGGGCCTGAGGGCGGGGCCGAAGCCCCAGCTGCCAGCGGTGTGGATGCCTTCCTGCGCAGTGCCGAGGCTGCTGCGGCCGTGTGAGTCTCTGTTGGGTGCGGGGCAGGGCGCAGGGGGTGGGGGCCGCTAAGCTGGGCAGCTTGAGGGCTGCTCATTCCAGGCAACCTCTCTTAGGCAACTGCTTGAAGAAGAGAACAAGAAAGCCACAGAATTCCTGGAGGCAGCTGCTCTACGCTATCGCCAGCTGCAGCAGAAATACCAGAGGTGAACCCCAAAGCCCCTCCAGAGGGGGTGGGGAACCACTTGGTTAGCTATCTCTCTTCCCCCGAATCTCATTAGTCTCTCGCTGTTGGTGTGCGCGCGTGCACCAGCGCATTGCGGGGTGTTTCTCTCTGTGTCTGTCCCCTTGGCCTTGCTGACTTTTCCCTCCCGTTTCTCTTTCTCCAGCTCGCCTTCCCTTCTCTCTTCTCTTCGATCCTTCTCTGGGTTTTTCCCTTTCTCTGTGCCCCTCTCCTTGGCGCAGCCCTCCCTAACTTGGGCTCTCCAATTGTGGCTCCTGGCACAGGATGAAGAAGCAGCTGGAAGCTGTTGGCCACAGCGGCATGGGAGGGTCTCAGGAGAGAAGCCCAGAGGGGGCTGCTGGAGGGGAAAGCAGCCTTGTTACCGAGGTGAGTGAGGAGGGGTAAACATGAAAATCTCCCTGGCCATGGGAGAGTTCAAAGAAAAAGAATCAAGGGCCCTTGGGAGACAGACATGAGCAAATGGAAAAGGAGATGTGGAAGAGAGACGCCAGCAGTGAGGAGGTTAAGGAAAGGCAGAAGTAGAGAGAGGTGTGTGTGGGGGGGGTATCCCTGTTTGCTGGCTCGTGGTCCTTCTTTACCCTTTTCTGCCTCTCCCCATCTTCCCCCTCCCAGGCTGTCATGGAGATTCCCCAAAAAGATCAGCAAGCCAAGCCTGGCATTGGCCACCCCGCTGGCTCATCCCAGAGAGAGGTTCACGGGGAATCGGAGCGCCCGTCACCTCAGTGAGACGAAGCTTTGTCTGCACCGCGCTGGAGACCCTTTGCCTTGTAGCTTGGCCTCCCTGAATAAAGAATTCCTCCCTCTCTGCTCCTGGCTCTGGCTGTGCGTTTGTTCTTGGGCAGAGCTTTAGGCCCGTCCATCAGCTAAGCATCTAGTCGGTGCCGGGCCCTGGGCTGGTGTTGGGATAAACGGCAGAAGGGAAACCTTCCTGTCCTCAAGAAGACTGCCCTCCAGACCAGAAGACAAGGTGGACATGGACGGGTAGGGATGAACCCGACCCGCGGTGATTGTCGTGAAGGAGGGCCTTCAGCCAAGGAGGGGTCCCAGCGCAGTACGGGGCAGTGGCGCTTGGGCCTCAAATCAAAGAGAGGTTTTACAAGAGAGAGGAGAGGAGAGAGTCCGTGCGAGTATAAAGTTAACCTGGCTGCACTTGACCGTGTGTGGAGGGAAGGGCAAAGTGCGCATGTCGGACTGGCGAGGTGAACTGAGGCGCAGAGAGTCTGGAGAGCAAGTGGGCATTTGCATTTGGCGCTGCTGGCAGCAGGGAAACGCTGGAACTCACTAAGAAAAGGAAGGAACTTCCCAGGACCCTGACCAGCCCCACTGGTCCAAAGCAACTCCAGAGGGCCAGTGATGAAAGTGGAGACCTTCTGGGACAGACGTGCCGAAGGGCATCCAGACATACATCATCCCTCGATCCACAGCCACCTACCGGTACCTAGAACTAGATGTACCCTCACACAGGCAGACACGGAGCCTGGGGCTGTACACACATTCCCATGCCTGCAGAGGCTCATAGAGCAGCGTGGGCGCGCTTTTAGAAATGCCTCGTGGGGCACTCCGGTGTACTTGGTTCTACAGGTTTGTGAGAAGGCTTCAGTTTTTCATACTGATTTATCATTTGGGGGGAGTAGGTCACGAGAGAGAAAATGGAATGGAAAAAATTAAATGAAAAAAAGAAACATGCCTCTCTCTCCCCCTGGGTACCCCGCCAGCCATTTGCCCTGATGATGAAATTGGCGGTCCTTCTTAAGAAGCTGTCACTCGAGCTGTGGTCACACCGCAGGAAACCACTGGGGGGGGGGGCAAGCAGGCCTCACGCCCATCACCAAGTGCAGGGAGCCGCCTACTCCCAGCCTATGAAGACTTTCCTTGGTAGAACGTGCGGGGAGAACACTTTGTTCCCGTGACCAAGGCAGCTGACGCTGGCCGGGTGGGGTGCTTGGAACTCGGTCAGTCCCATAGGATGCCACAGTCGTGCGCCGCGTCCCAGGCCATCAGCCACTGGTCCAGACTTAGGTCTCGTCTCTGGACTTCAGGGAGAGTGAGGCTGGAAACTTGGCAAAACTCTGCTTTGCTTAAATCTGATTCCTGCACGAGTTAAGGCCTTCATGATGTCATTGGGTCTCTTCTAAAATGAAGGATGAACACCAACTGATACAGTCAATAGAGAATCAAGTCGACATCCCCTCCTGCTCCAGTCCCATAAGGAAGTCGTGGCCTGCCAAAAATAAATTTCGAAAACACCACAACCCTGGAAATATCTCAGTGCCACGTAGTACTAGTGATAGGGGCATATAAAATGGTCTTCCTAAGAAAAGGATGTCACAAACTGTAGGCAAAGCTTTCTGTCAACAGTAACAAGTCACAGAACGGCACCATGTCAACCAGGGCAAGGAAGAGAAGAAACCGAAAACTTTTAAGTGGCTTGACGCAGACTTAGAGGGAAACCGAAAGGTATACCAAAATGTGCTGTTCTCTTCTTTTTTATAATATAATGGTTCTCCCTGGGAGCAGGTTTCTTGGGGAGGTTTTCTGGAGGCAGCCTTAGTATCAGTTCAGATCAATAACCACCCCAAATGCAGCCAGGGGTTAAAGTTCCATGGTGTAAAAAACCGTCTCAACATCCACACATAGATCTTTTCCAGGAATCAGTGGCCACAGTTAAGAGTCACAGAAATGAAAAACAAACAACAGATGAATGGAAAGAGAAAGTATGAAATGCCATCATGACAAAAGCAACTGGAGGCAGTTTAAGAGGCCTGCCAAAAGGTACTGGAAGAAAACACAAAAGTATATATAACACCCCAGAGGGGAACTCACGAAAGCTAACAAACAAAATAGGAAGTGAGGTAGAGAGAGACAGGGGACAGAGGGAGGGATAATGGATGATTGACAGTGAATGCATGGGTAGATACATTTTTAAAAATAGAGTTGAAGATAGAGATAAATGGATGAAGAGACTTTTTTTTAAAATTTTTATTTAATAATTACTTTATATTGACAGAATCCATGCCAGGGTAATTTTTTTTTTTTTTTTACAACATTATCCTTTGCACTCGTTTCTGTTCCGATTTTTTCCCCCTCCCTCCCTCCACCCCCTCCCCTAGATGGCAAGCAGTCCTTTATATGTTGCATATGTTGCAGTATATCCTAGATACAATATATGTTTGCAGAAATGAACAGTTCTCTTGTTGCGTAGGGAGAATTGGATTCAGAAGGTATAAATAACCCGGGAAGAAAAACAAAAATGCAGATAGTTCACATTCGTTTCCCAGTGTTCTTTCTTTGGGTGTAGCTGCTTTTGTCCGTCATTTATCAATTGAAACTCAGGTCTCTTTGTCAAAGAAATCCACTTCCATCAAAATATGTCCTCATACAATATCGTTGTCGAAATGTATAATGATCTCCTGGTTCTGCTCATTTCACTTAGCATCAGTTCATGTAAGTCTCGCCAGTCCTCTCTGTCTTCATCCTGCTGGTCATTTCTTACAGAACAATAATATTCCATAACATTCATATACCACAATTTACCCAGCCATTCTCCAATTGATGGGCATCCATTCATTTTCCAGTTTCTAGCCACTACAAACAGGGCTGCTACAAACATTTTGGCACATACAGGTCCCTTTCCCTTCTTTAGTATTTCTTTGGGGTATAAGCCCAATAGAAACACTGCTGGATCAAAGGGTATGCACAATTTGATAATTTTTTGGGCATAATTCCAGATTGCTCTCCAGAATGGCTGGATTCGTTCACAACTCCACCAACAATGCATTAGTGTCCCCGTTTTCCCGCATCCCCTCCAACATTCATCATTATTTTTTCCTGTCATCTTAGCCAATCTGACAGGTGTGTAGTGGTATCTCAGAGTTGTCTTAATTTGCATTTCTCTGATCAATAATGATTTGGAACACTTGAAGAGACTTTATAATGCAACATTAATACATAAAGAAATGCATAAAAATAGTTCGATGCATGGATGGATGGATAGATGGATGGAAAGATGGTAAAAGGTTCGAGAGACAGAGGAGATATAGCTGTATAGACAGCTGTACTGTCCACCACCATTGTTGCCATTGAGTTGTTTCGACTTCATGACCTCATGGACTACACACACTATGCCAGCCTCTTCTGAAGATGTCTAAGTTCTTGTTTCCTGTTTTCGTGATACCTTCTTTTCATCTCCCTCCCTTCCCCTTTCCTATCAGTCTTTCCCAATATTGGGGCCTCTTCCAATGACTCCCATCATTCCGTGGGGTCAAAATATTGGCTTAAGTGGCTTAAGTATTTGACCTATCCAGCGAATAGCCTGAAGTTACACAAACATATGTAGAATAATGGTTGGAAAGATAGTGAAAAGAAAGCCAGAGACTCAGAAGAATGTGTTGAGACAGGGAAAAGAGAGGGAGATGTGATGTGCACTGAGTTATTGAGAGAGAAAAAGAGGAGACTGAAACAGACTGAAAACAAGAAGACAGCGGAAGAGTGAAAACTGGGAATAAGCTGCTTCAAGCTTCTTGTGGCTTACCCCATATCTGAGTTTTTATTAAAAAACAGACAAAAACAAAAGCAGTTATGGGGGACTTGGTAGCTTCCTGACACGAGGTCAGGCAGGGGAGGCAAGTTGGATCATCCACAAACATGAAAAGGGTAGGTCCCTTAGGAGTGTGGGACAATTGAAAATCTTGCTTTAGTTGGTTAGAAAGTTCCAGGACCCCCAAGGCCAAGGGTACTATTTTCCTTTAAAGGTGGTGTCATCAAAAACTGGTGGAAGGGGATGCCATGAAAAAAACCCTGAGAGATAGTTTGCAACTTATTAATTAGGCTACTCGATAATTAACAAATTGATGGTGAGTGGGTTTTCTTCAGAACCAAAGGTGCCAAGAGAGACTTTGATAAGATGGTCCCTTGACAAGAAAAACTCAGCCCCAATTGATAGCCTTTTAATGGGCTCAGGCATCTGGAGCTTGATCATGAGAATCAGCAGTCTCAAGGTATCAGGGTAGGGAAAGTCTCTCTGGCTAGTTTCTAATGGTAGAGGTGGAGGACAGGCGTGATCTACCCCAGGAAAAGGACTCACCCAAACTAGATTCTGAGTGTTTTATAAAAACAGGATTAGAGTTAGGGGAAACAGTGAGCTTTGCTGTAATTCTCCCATGTTCACTTCCAGACACAAAAAAGTGTCACAAGACAGGTAGTGGCAGGGTAGAACCAGCAAGGACACGGGCTGACGCTGCCTGTTAGCCCAAGAAACTTGGAGGCTCTGGGTTTTGTCTATAACATCTGTCATAGTTTATAACTTGGGGTTTCTTTCACAAGGGACTCAATAGATTCCTTTTTCTTTTTTCTAAATAGTTTTTACTTATTCAAATGTAATGTTTAAGCTCTTTAAGCAGTGTGAAGTGGGGAAGGAGTCCATGGCTTTCAGGTGATCCAAAGATTTTAAAATTACCTTTCCTCAAACTTCCTTCCCATTCCTTCCCCCCAAGATGGTTGTTTTTCATAGAAGATTCATTTTCTTCTGATTTTTGCATTTTTTTGACTTTTCTCCATATTTTTTATGATTTTGCTTTAACAGTGTGTAGTTCATTTGGATTTTTAGGGTATTTCTTACTTGAGGAATAGTCTCCCCCAATTTTTTTTTTGTTTCTTGTGCCAAGCAGCTTTTTATATTTCCAGTTTGATTTTTTCCAAAGTTCCCTTTTCTTTTCCAGATTTTCCCTCTAGTGCTCTTATATAATGTTTAAAAATTATTTGGGTCTCACTTTAAATCTTTCCTTTCACATTTCCCCAAGAATTGTAGTTTTATGTTGTTCACAAGCTCTGTTTTATTCTATGGCTTTGCTTGTAGATGTCTTCAAGTCATTTTCTTCTTCTGGGTTCAAGACATGAACATGCCTATTTGCCCAAGGGCTTAGATGTCATTTGAGAACACAGCTTCTTCTGGGTTGTAATCAATAGGGTTGTGAAACATATGGCAAAAGTACCAAATATTTGGTCAAGATTTAATTTCTTGGTAAAAATGTTGGACCCCTAAGTAAGCTGGGCACAAGAAAAACAGCCCTGAACTCATGACAACCCAGGACCTTTACTCCCTTCTTACCATTAAGTGCAAAACCTGACACTTGATTTCGCTTAATTCCCTCTTTTCTGGTTTCCTTAGTTTGAAAAACATAGATTTTTTGACAGAACTAAAAATTAAAAGCTGCAAGGTGCTAAATAAGGAAATAGGCTGGCTGAAAGATTGGCTTGTGTTACTCTCTGGCTGGTGAGCCCAGCTCTTTCTTTCCTTGGGGCCATGCCATTTCAGGAGAGCCTATAATGGCAGGCTGATAAGCTCCCCTCTAGAACTCTGAAGAACTCTAACATCAAAAATAAGCACACCCATCTCATTAGTATGCAAATACATGGTAAAATCATACACACATATACATATACAAGAATTATTTTAAAATAAAATAAATTTATATGCAAAAGCATTTTTTACATTCATTTTTAAGCCTCTGGTTATTTTCTCCTAATCTTCCTGAGCCATTGAGAATGCAAACAATTTGATTGTAGATTATTCATGTGTAGTCATGAAAAAACATTTCCATAATTGTTATGTTGGAAGAAAAACCACAAATCTCCCCAAAAAATTTCCTGAAAAAAATCAAAAGGTATGTTTTGTAATGCTAGAGAAACCAAGGCAAGACAGAGATTAGGTTTTAATATTTTAATAGTGGAGAATTTAGTCAAAGCTAGCTGGCTGAATTGGATTCTTTTCTCAAAGCAGTCAGTGCCAAGCAATTAATTCCAGAGACTTTTATAGGGCTCCAGCTATCAGGGAAACCAAGGTGGGGGCAAGGAGGACCAAGACACTAGGTAAGCTATAATTTAGCCCTGACAGGCTGGGGGGTCAAGAAGGGCAGGAGCAGAAGACAGAGAGTCTGGGGTAGGAAAGAATGAGTACTACCCAGGCATTTGAGGTAAGCCACCTGGATTTTCATGACTCCAGGTCCATGGAATGTGAGAGTGGCCAGAGCTTAATGGAGTAAGGAAAGGGGAGGGGGAGTGGATGGCCATAATAATTTTATTCAGGGTATAGCATAATAATTCATAATAAAACAGAGACCCAACAATTTAGGGAAACTGAGGCATTACATTCCACACTCTCTCTAGTGGGTATTCAAGTCCTTGAATTATTTTGAAAGTTCTTAGCACCTTGATTTTGATTGACTACCTGGAACACATAAGTCAAAATAAAATTAGAAAGGATGCAAGGAGCTTTAGCAAGGACAAGTCTATACTTGATAACCCATGTTTGTTAACAGTTTAGGGAGACCTCCCCTTTGCAAGAATGGCATGTCAGGTCCTTTGGAGCACTATCTCAGTCAGAGTATCCAGTTTGAGATAGATAATTCAATATGAGTTAGGTCTGCAATCATTTGTGCTCTTAACCCAGTATTTGCTTGTAGAGGGAGTAACCGTGCTCAAGGTAATTGTGCTAGCCCTTCTAAGGACATTGCACAGCTGTCAGAGAAAACCCAAATGGCTCTGTCTGTCCTCATCCAGAGGAGCAGGCAAGCAAGGAAATACTGGAACTACGATATAGAAAAGAGCAGGATTACTGAACAGAGTGTGGGAGTATGCACATTTTATCTCACCAAATCATGAAACATCAGGGATCCAATATCAAATTGAAATGTCTTTCAAGGATGCTGAAATACTAATTAAGGAACTGGGGTTACAGGACAATAGAAATAGATCATAAAGATTCAGGGAGGTAGTCACAAGACAGGTGCCTGTACTTGGAGATTAAAAGGGTGATTTCTGGTTGCTCTCAAGAACAGGTGATCAGAAACTGGTCCCAGAAACTGAGTTTAATAGCATTTGCATTCTTTCTGTTGTTCTTAGCTTATGTTTTTGTTTTTCTTCTCATTATTTTTACTTTCTTTCTAAGTCTGAGTTTTTTTGTGCAACAAGAGAACTATATAAACATATATGTATATATACATATATTTTATTTAACATATACTTTAATATGTTTAACATGTAGGGGACTGCCTCCAATCTAGGGGACAGAATGAAGGTAAAGAGGAGAAAAGTTGGAACAGAATTGTTTGCAAGGATCAATGTTGAAAAATTACCCATGCATCTGTTTTGTCAATAAAAAGCTATAATAATAATAATAAAAAAAAAGAAATTGAGTCTACTAGGGCAATTCCAACAGAATAAGGGGGCTCAAAGTTAAAACAGAGCCAGCAATCACAGTCCAGCCATGATTTAAATAATAAACCAAGTAGGGAATAAAAATGAAAAAAAGATTGCTGGGAAGGGTTCAAATTTGAGTTGAGGGGTTAGGAGTAAAGGCAGAAATGCCTGGAGAACCTGTTGCTTGAAGTTTAACTTTTGCCAAAGCTACTTCGCATCTCTTCCCTGGCTGCTGTCCTGTCAATCTAACCCTTAGGGAGCTGTTTGATGAAGTTTTCCTTTCCATTCTTTCCAGTGCTTTAGGGAAAATCCACCAGCCTTCTTGATCCCTTATCTCTTAAACCCCATTTTTATTTTATCACAGGATTCATCAAGGGGACGTTAAGCAACCACTTCACATATAAATTCTAAAAGTGAATCAAATTTCTTACACATACATTATTATACATATATTAGTACAATAGGGATTTTCTACCCTGGAACTTATCCAAAGATAACACAATGTTCTAATAAAGAACATTGTGTTCAATGAAATAATGCAGATAATACTATAAGCGCCCTTTTCAGGAACAGTTACCCAAACTTTAAGTCAGTCGTACCTATTTGATAACTCTAAAGGGAGTTGTGAGATGGAGCTAGCCAAAGTGTGAAATGGTTTCATTGATAGTCTTTTTTGGGGTGTTTAGCTTTAAAATTTAGGTTATAGAATGCACTAAGAAGTGGAGTGGGGTGGGAAAGGGCCTTCCTGATGGGTTTCTATAGTAACAGAACATTTTTATTGGCCATTTTTGGAGGAGGGAATCTTGTTGGAGGAGTTGGGCCCCCTACTGGGCTACTCTGGAAACAAGACCTCTCTGCACTGAAGGGGAAAGGGGGGAGCTACTAGATTGAGCAGCAATTGGATCAAGGTCTGGTACCTTATTCTGGAGATGCCATAGCTAAGGTGTTATCACATGACTAGGAGAGGTTGCAATCTCAGAGTAAAATTACCCAAGGCTAGAACTCTGTCTGAACCCTACTGTGAGTTCTGTTTATTTCTCCTCCTCTTTTTCCTTTTCTTCCAGATTCACCACCTCTTCCTTCTCATTCTTTTCTTCCTGCTTCCTCTACCATGTCCAATTCTAGCACCACTATCATGATCACCTCTACTATTTTACATTTTACAACTGTTACTGCTATGAGCATTTGTTTCTCTTTCACCCACTGACATAGCCTTGCTTTGATGGGACATAGGAATTTTGAGGTTAAAAAACAATTTTTTTCATATGTTTGCAATGGTGCAGAGACAGTAAATTTAATATGAATTGTAAAAACTCTTTAGTAGTATTTCAGTGGCACTGGGTAAATGGGTATTTTGTTTTTCTACTTATGTTCTTTTTCATTTTTTTTCAGTTGTGTTTTTTAAGTGACAGTTCTGCTTTGGTCTTTTGGAGTTCCAAATTTGAACATCTGCTGTGAGGTTTATTTATTCCTCCTCCTTCTTATCTTCCTCCTGCTTTTCAACTTTATCCTCCTTCTCCTCTTCTTCTTTCACCAATATTATGACCACAACTGTTCAGGCACCAAAATGTGGTGATTTTCTTCTTTTAAATATAATATATAAAATGATGGTTCTCTCTGGAGGAAAAGGTTTTTCGAGGAAGGAATCTTTACAAACTGCTAACTCATTAGAGTTGATAGATTATTGATCTGATCTTACAAGATGTTTTGGGCCAGAACCTGAAACAAGGTACTAAGTAGAACTAATTAATACAGTGCTTGTGTTTACACCTTTATTCATTGGAGTTCACAAGTATGGGAGATTCACAAAGTAAACTTTGTAACTTTGTGAATTCACACCTCCCTTGAAGCTCTTAGGGCCAAAGAGCACTATGGGAGAAAACCCATAATCTCTCTTTCTCGTATCCCACAATTCCTCTCTCTCATATATAAGATACAGAGGCTCTCGGACAGATTTCACAGGAATTACATGAAGAATGGAACTGGCTGGAGGCTGAAGGACAGAACCTTTGGACTTGGAGACATTCGGAGGGAGCTCTTGGAACCGAGCAGAGAGAGAGGCCTCTAAGAATCTAACTATCCAGGCCCAAGGAAAGAGACAAGACTTGGAAGGAGAAATAAACATTTGCATTTTTACCATTTGCCTGCATTTTGGGGTAATTATTGATCTGAACTGATACTAAGGCTGCCTCCAGAAAACCTTCTTCGAGAAACCTTCCCCTCCAGAGAGAACCATCATCTTATATATTATATTTAAAAGAAGAAAATCACCACACACCACCACTACCATCATTACTGCTATGTAGATGGACTTTAAGTAAACTTTGAAAAAAGGCATTTTATGGCAAAAAACAACATTTTACTTCTTTGCCAAGGTAGAGGGGCAGAAAATTCAATATGAAATGTAAAAAGGTGTAAAATTGTCACATTACTAATATTTGAGTTGCCAACTATATTTTTTCATTTGTCTCATTGTCTTCCTTTGTAGAATAAGGATGACAAGGAAATGAAAAACTGCCCTAGGAGATTGACTATGTGTAATCAGTCATTTGATTGCTTTGATACTAGAAAACTAGTAATTTAGATAGCGTTGTCAGTTTTTTTATATTATTATATGAGATTCATTTATTGATTTTTTCAATTTTATGGATCTAATTATTTTGTTGGAAGAAAGTTTTATATTGTTTTTCTCCACTTCCATCTTGTACTGGGGGTACACTATATTAATGCAAATCTGAATCCTCCTTTTTATTAGATCTTGAGGATGAGATTTCTCCCCAGAGAGCCCTAGTGAATAGATGGAGACAATATTTTAGCTGTCTTCTTTTTTATTATCCTGAAAGTTATTTGTGTGTATCACCACCCTCATGAGAAAGAACAAAGAAGAAATTTGTCATTCAAGGAGAGAACAAGTCTCCCCTTAGTTCCCCCTACAGTGGACTTTAACAGGTGTGCACCATCTGGGGAGAATTCTAGACCCTCAGGGAAATGGGTAGAGATGGGTTGGGGGACTTCCCTGCTCACTGGAAACAGAGAAATGAAATTATATTTCCATTTTTAACGTTCCTGTTTGATGACATTAATGGTAGAAAGACAAGTCATAGAGGATCTTGCTGAGAGAAAGCAGTAAAACCAGAAAACTTTGGAAAAATTTCTTCAGTAGATATAAGATTTTTTTAAATTTAATTTTATTTAATAATAACTTTATATTGACAGAATCCATGCCAGGGTAATTTTTTTTTTTACAGCATTATCCCTTGCATTCGTTTCTGTTCCGATTTTTCCCCTCTCTCCCTTCACCCCCTCCCCTAGATGGCAAGCAGTCCTATACATGTTAGATATGTTGCAGTATATCCTAGATACAATATATGTTTGCAGAACCGAACAGTTCTCTTGTTGCACAGGGAGAATTGAATTCAGAAGGTATAAATAACCTGGGAAGAAAAACAAAAATGCAAACAGTTCACCCTCATTTCCCAGTGTTCTTTCTTTGGGTGTAGCTGCTTCTGTCCATCCTTGATCAATTGAAACTAAATTAGCTCTCTTTATCGAAGAGATCCACTTCCATCAGAATACATCCTCAAACAGTATCGTTGTTGAGGTATATCATGATCTCCTGGTTCTGCTCATTTCATTTAGCATCAGTTCATGTAAGTCTCGCCAGTCCTCTCTGTATTCATCCTGCTGGTCATTCCTTACAGAACAATAATATTCCATAACATTCATAACATAACCACAATTTACCCAGCCATTCTCCAATTGATGGGCATCCATTCATTTTCCAGCTTCTAGCCACTACAAACAGGGCTGCCACAAACATTTTATCATATACATGTCCCTTTCCCTTCTTTGAGATCTCTTTGGCATATAAGCCCAGTAGAAACACTGCTGGATCAAAGGGTATGCACAGTTTAATAACTTTTGGGGCATAATTCCAGATTGCTCTCCAGAATGATTGCATTCGTTCACAACTCCACCAACAATGCATCAGTGTCACAGTTTTCCCGCATCCCCTCCAACATTCATCATTATTTTTTCCTGTCATCTTAGCCAATCTGACAGGTGTGTAGTGGTATCTCAGAGTTATCTTAATTTGCATTTCTCTGATCAATAATGATTTGGAACACTCTTTCATATGAGTGGTAATGGTTTCAATTTCATCATCTGAAAATTGTCTGTTCATATCCTTTGACCATTTATCAATTGGAGAATGGCTTGATTTCTTATAAATTTGAGTCAGTTCTCTATATTTTTTGGAAATGAGGCCTTTATCAGAACCTTTAACTGTGAAAATGTTTTCCCAGTTTGTTGCTTCCCTTCTAATCTTGTTTGCATTAGTTTTATTTGTACAAAGGCTTTTTAATTTGATGTAATCAAAATTTTCTATTTTGTGATCAGTAATGGTCTCTAGTTCATCTTTGGGCACAAATTTCTTTCTCCTCCACAAGTCTGAGAGATAAACTATTCTATGTTCCTCTAATTTATTTATAATCTCGTTCTTTATGCCTAGGTCATAGACCCATTTTGATCTTATCTTGGTAAATGGTGTTAAGTGTGGGTCCATGCCTAATTTCTGCCATACTAATTTCCAGTTATCCCAGCAGTTTTTATCAAATAATGAAATCTTATCCCAAAAGTTAGCATCTTTGGGTTTGTCAAACACTAGATTGCTATAGTTGACTATTCTGTCTTGTGAGCCTAGCCTTTTCCACTGATCCACTAATCTATTTCTTAGCCAATACCAAATGGTTTTGGTGACTGCTGCTTTATAATATAATTTTAGATCAGGTACAGCTAGGCCACCTTCATTTGATTTTTTTTTCCATTAATTCCCTTGAGATTCTCGACTTTTTATTGTTCCATATAAATTTTGTTGTTCTTTTTTCTAGATCATTAAAATATTTTCTTGGAAGTCTGATTGGTATAGCACTAAATAAAGAGATTAGTTTAGGGAGTATTGTCATCTTTATTATATTCGCTCGGCTTATCCAAGAGCACTTAATATTTTTCCAATTATTTAAGTCTGACTTTATTTGTGTGGAGACTTTTTTATAATTTTGCTCAAACAATTCCTGACTTTCCTTTGGTAGATGGATTCCCAGATATTTTATGGTATCAACAGTTATTCTGAATGGAATTTCTCTTTGTATCTCTTGCTGTTGGATTTTGTTGGTGATGTATAAAAATGCTGAGGATTTATGGGGATTTATTTTGTAATCTGCTCCTTTGCTGAAATTATGAATTATTTCTAATAGCTTTTTAGTAGAATCTCTGGGGTTCTCTAGGTATACCATCTTATCATCTGCAAAGAGTGATAGTTTGGTTTCCTCATTGCCTACTCTAATTCCTTTAATCTCTTTCTCAACTCTTATTGCCGAGGCTAGTGTTTCTAATACAATATTGAATAATAATGGTGATAGTGGGCAACCTTGCGTCACTCCAGATCTTACTGGGAAAGGTTCCAGTTTATCCCCATTACATATGATGCTTACTGATGGTTTTAAACATATGCTCCTGACTATTTTAAGGAAAAGTCCATTTATTCCTATGCTCTCAAGTGTTTTTATTAGGAATGGATGTTGGATTTTATCAAATGCTTTTTCTGCATCTATTGAGATGATCATATGGTTTTTATTTGTTTGGTTATTGATATAGTCAATTATGCTAATAGTTTTCCTAATATTGAACCAGCCCTGCATTCCTGGTATAAATCCTACTTGGTCATAGTGTATTATCCTGCGAATGATTTTCTGTAATCTTTTTGCTAATATTTTATTTAAGATTTTAGCATCAATATTCATTAGGGAGATTGGTCTATAATTTTCTTTCTCTGTTTTCAACCTATCTGGTTTAGGTATCAGTACCATGTCTGTGTCATAAAAGGAGTTTGGTAGGACTCCTTCAATCCCTATTTTTTCAAATAGTTTATTTAGCATTGGAGTTAATTGTTCTTTAAATGTTTGGTAGAATTCAGATGTAAATCCATCTGGTCCTGGGGATTTTTTCTTAGGGAGCTGATTGATAGTTTGTTCTATTTCTTTTTCTGAGATGGGACTGTTTAGGATATTTACTTCTTCCTCTGTTAGTTTGGGCAAGCTATATTTTTGGAGGTATTCTTCTATTTCATTTAAGTTGTCGAATTTATTGGCGTAAAGTTGGGCAAAGTAACTCCTAATTATTGCTCTAATTTCCTCTTCGTTAGTGACGAGTTCTCCCTTTTCATTTTTAAGACTAACAATTTGATTTTCTTATTTCCTTTTTTTAATCAAATTTACTAAGAGTTTGTCTATTTTATTGGTTTTTTCATAGAACCAACTCAGTTTTATTAATTACAATAGTTTTTTTACTTTCAATTTTATTGATCTCTCCTTTTATTTTTAGAATTTCAAGTTTAGTGTTTGACTGGGGGTTTTTAATTTGTTCCTTTTCTAGCATTTTTAGTTGCAAGCCCAATTCATTGACCTTCTCTTTCTTTATTTTATGCAAATAGGCCTCTAGAGATATGAAATTTCCCCTTATTACCGCTTTGGCTGCATCCCATACATTTTGGTATGATGTCTCATTATTATCGTTTTCTTGGGTGAAGTTATTAATTATGTCTATGATTTGCTGTTTCACCCAATCATTCTTTAGTATGAGATTATTTAGTTTCCAATCATTTTTTGGTCTACTTTCCCCTGGTTTTTTGTTGAATGTAATTTTCATTGCATCGTGGTCTGAAAAGGATGCATTTACTATTTCTGCCTTACTGCATTTGAGTTTGAGGTTTTTATGTCCTAATATATGGTCAATTTTTGTATAAGTTCCATGAACTGCTGAAAAGAAAGTGTTTTCCTTTCTGTCCCCATTACATTTTCTCCAGAGATCTATCATATCTAATTTTTCTAGTATTCTATTTATCTCTTTGACTTCTTTCTTATTTATTTTATGGTTTGATTTATCTAATTCTGAGAGTGCAAGGTTGAGATCTCCCACTATTATAGTTTTACTGTCTATTTCTTCTTGCAGCTCTCTTAATTTCTCTTTTAAGAATTTAGATGCTATCCCACTTGGTGCATATATGTTTAATATAGATAGTGCTTCATTATCCATGCTACCCTTTAGCAAGATATAGTGTCCTTCCTTATCTCTTTTAATTAGATCAATTTTTGCTTTAGCTTGATCTGAGATCAGGATGGCTACCCCTGCTTTTTTGACTTCACCTGAAGCATAGTAGATTTTGCTCCAACCTTTTACCTTTAACCTGCATGTATCTTCCCGCTTCAGGTGTGTTTCCTGTAAACAACATATTGTAGGATTCTGGCTTTTAATCCATTCTGCTAACCGCTTCCTCTTTATGGGGGAGTTTACCCCATTCACATTTATGGTTAGAATGACCAATTCTGTGTTACTTGCCATCTTGTTAACCCCGGTTTACACTTTTCTCCCTTCTTTCCCCTTTCCCCCCTTTCCCAGTATTAAGCTTGTGAGCACCACTTGCTTCTCACAGCCCTCCCTTTTTAGTATCCCTCCCCCCGCCTTAGAGTTCCTCCTCCTACCTTACCCCTTTCCCTCCCAGTTCCCGTATTCCCTTCCACTTAGCTTATTCCTTCCCTTTTCACTTTTCCCTTCTCACTTTTCAATGAGGTGGGAGAAGTTTCACCGTAGATTGAATATGTCTTAAGATTTTTCACTTAAAGCCAATTCTGAAGGCAGTAAGATACCCACTATATTCATCCCCCTCCCTTCTTTCTCTCAGATATAATAGGTTTCCTATGCCTCTTCCTGAGATGTACTACCCCCAGTTTCCCCTTTTTCTGGTACAATGTCCTTTCCACATCTAGTTTCTAGAACATGGTATACATGTATTCTTTGTACATCTTTATAGCCGAAATATAGTTCCCAAGATTAATCTTTACCTTTTTAGATTTCTCTTGAGTTCTATATTTGTAGATCAAACTTTTTGTTAAGTTCTGGTTTTTTCATCAGAAATAGAGGAAATTCGCTTACTTCGTTGAATGTCCATCTTCTTCCCTGGACAAAGATGCTCATTCTCGCTGGGTAAGTTATTTTTGGTTGCATACCAAGTTCCTTAGCCTTTCGGAATATCATATTCCAGGCCCTTCGATCCTTTAATGTGGATGCTGCCAGATCCTGAGTGATCCTTACTGTGGCTCCTTGATACTTGAATTGGGTTTTTCTAGCCGCTTGCAATATTTTTTCCTTCGTCTGAAGATTCTGGCATTTGGCCACTATATTCCTTGGTGTTTTGATTTTAGGATCCCTTTCAGTGGGTGATCGATGACTCCTTTCAATGTTTATTTTTTCCTCTGTTCCTATGACTTCTGGGCAGTTCTTTTGATAATTTCCTGGAAAATAGTGTCCAGGCTCTTTTTTTCATCATTCTTTTCTGGGAGTCCAATGATTCTCAGGTTGTCTCTCCTGGATCTGTTTTCCAGGTCTGTTGTCTTCCCCAGAAGGTATTTCACATCCTTTTCCATTGTTTGATTTTTTTGGATTTGCTTGACTGATTCTTCTTGTCTCCTCGAGTCATTCAATTCCAATTGTTCAATTCTGATTTTCAGTGAAGTATTTTCTTCACTCACTTTTTAAAAATCTTTTTCTAATTGTCCAATTGAGTTCTTTTGTTCTATGAAATTTTTTTTCCATTTCGACAATTTTGTTTTTCAGAGAGTTATTTTCTGTTTCTAGTTCACTAATCCTATTTTTCAAGGATTTTATTTCTTTATCCACTCTCTCTTTAACTGAGTGGGATGAGTTCTCCAGCCTCTCATGCCAAGCCACCTTCTCCTTTTCCCATTTTACTTCTAGCTCCCTTGTGAGAGCCTTTTTAATTTCCTCCATGAGATTCATCTATGTTGAGGAACAGATGATCTCCTCCTTTGGGGATTCACCTGGAGACTGTCTGTTTTTAGTTTCTTCAGGATTTAGAGTCTGCTCTCTATCTGTATAGAAGCTGTCAAGGGTTAAAGTCCTCTTCAATTTTTTGCTCATTTTTGTTGGAATCTTTACAAACTGCTAACTAATTAGAGTTGATCTGATCTTACAAGAAGATGTTTTGGGCCAGAACCTGAAATAAGGTACTAAGTAGAACTAATTAGTACAATGCACCTTTACTCATTGGAGTTCACAAGTATGCCAGCTTCACAAAGTAAACTTTGTAACTTTGTGAATTCACACCTCCCTTAAAGCTCTTAGGGCCAGAGAACACTATGGGAGAAAACCCGTAATCCCATTCTTTCAGAAGATATAAGGCCAGTGAAGAGAGATCTATCCCAGAATATTTTCCATTTGGTGGCAGAAGAGAGTTCAGCTGGATTGGAGAGGAGCACTCTGGTGCAGACACAGAGCACTTTGGGAGATTTCAGCGGAATTACGCCAGAAGCCCTCTCTCCGAGGCAAGAAGGAATATTTTCCCCTTGGCTGGCTGGTGGCGGAAGAAGAGTTTTCAGAGGAAGAAGCTACGAGTCGAGAGTTCAGCGGACAACCAGATTCATCTTCATCTCACACCACTGTGATGGCTGGCCTCCTGCACTTCCCCCACTGAGACCAAGCTGGTCTGAAAGACTCACCAGAAAGCTGGCCGAGCCCCAAGTGAAGGAGACAAGAGATTCATTCCATCTCTGTGCTGGTTGGAGGCTGAAGAAAGCAGAGGCAGAGGCTGAAGGACAAAACCCTTGGATTTGGAGACATTCGGAGGGCTCTAAGCTAACCGGGCTATATTAGAGACAATAAAAGATCTGAACTTCTATCACTTGGCTGCATTTGGGAACAAGATCACCACAACATACAAAAGAACATGATAAGCAAATTGATATTATGCTAACAAGAAACCCAATCCCCCACTGAGTAGAGATGAACTTGTCCATAGAGAATTTTCAAAGTCCCAAAGCTCTATTATTGAGGCCTGGGACATTTTCACAACCTTTTTCTTTATAAAGCTGACTTGGGGGTTTAAGCCTAGAGGAGCCATTTTTTTAAATTTCAGAATTACAGCAGTCAGTTGCCCCATATATTCTCTTGAATAGCATTGGCTTAAACTGAACCTCTCTTAAGGAGTAGACTAATATGCTTTCTCCATGAGTATCTCCATGACTTAGATCCTTTCTTTAGAAGGAAGTATTGAGTATTCTCATAAAAGATCTCATTAAAAGTGTTCTTCAATTTGGGACTTTGAATGTTCTCCTGTGGACATGTTCATCTCTACTGAATAAGAGATTTAGTCTTCTGGTTAGCACATTAGCAGTTTGTGTATTATGCCCTTTTGTATTTCTGAATGATTTTCTTTCTTTTTTATGCGTCTTGTCCTAGTGGAGCAATGCAGTTTTCCTTGATGGTCTCTTATGGAGTGCTACTCAAGGTTTTTGGCGGGGCTTTTTGGATTGAATCAATGAAGCATTTGTATGTTTTTTATTCTAGATCATTTTGAAAATAAAATTTGACATTTTATGTCAAGATCTCTTTTTTCATTTTTTATCACTTATATGATTTATTTTTGATGTCTCATGGAATTATTAGCTTTCCATGCTCTCCTCTTGTGACTTAGATATTTGGTCTTCCTGTCGGCACAGTAGGATTTTGTCAGATTCTTTTTTTTTGTTTTTGTTCATTTTCTTTCTTTCATTATTCTTATCTTTGTGGTTTTTGAAGTGGAATTCTGCTGTGTGGGTCCAGAGGCACTTTCCCAAGCATTTTGTTTATAACCTTGAGTTTAGGGATCAAGCATAGAAGCTATTTTTTTAGAGGTATGTGAATCACAATAGCAATTTGTATTTCATATTCTTTTGTATATCTTGTTCATTTTTTTTATTTCTTCCTTTTGCAGAGCTTCATATGCACTCTCTAGAGGTAGCTGTGGGGAATCTTACTTGCTTTCTCTGAGTAGTAGACTCACTTGTTTTCTCCTATTATACCTTTACATGCTCTCTGATAGAACAATTCTACGCTCTTTATAAGGGTACTTTCCAAGCTTTTTGTTTAAAACCCTAAATTTAGGATTCAAGTATAGAGGCTTTTTGTATTTTGAGGTATTTGGATAGCAGGTGGACTTATTTTTGGGATTTTGACAGTTCCTATTTGGACATGTTCATGTCTATTCACTAGAGGATTTTTACTTTCTGTTAGTCTAATAGCAGTTTATATATGTATATATATTTGTATATGTACATAATACACCGCATATATTTATATATATATATATATATATATATATATATATATATATATATATATATATATATATACACATATATTTTGTATTTCTTGATGATTTTCTTTATTTTTTTTTATCTCTGGTTCTAGTTTTCCTTGATGGTCTTTTATGGCATGCTTTTCAAGTTCTTTTTTGCTTTGATTCATTTAGTAGATCAAATTTCTATGTTGTCTGTTATAGATCATTTTCAAAATTGGATGCTTTTTCAAGGAGATATTTTACATGAAGCTCTCTCTTTTTTTTTTTTTTTTGGCTAAATGACTCATTTTTGATGTCTCATGGTTCATAAGCTTGCCATGATCTCGATAGTCTTATCACAGCAGATCAGCAATTGAGATCCCTCTGCCTCACTAGCAGAGCAGAGTAGCCTCCAATTCTAGCCCAGAAGGCAAATTTCTAGCCCTGAAAACTGGGATGCTAACTAGAGAGAGCATGAATAGATGCCCCTGGAGACAGCATGTAGGCAGAATTGTCCCAAAATACTTGTTGGATTTGGGATTGGGTTGGGGTACCTAATAGAGCACATAGTACTACTAATTGGATGGAACACGTTAAACTATCCCTTGGAAGGAATACATAGGGATCCATTTTATTTATTTATTTTTAAAAATAACTTTTTATTGATAGAACCCATACCAAGATAATTTTTTACAGCATTATCCCTTGCACTCACTTCTGTTCAGATTTTTCCCCTCCCTTCCTCCACCCCCTCCCCTAGATGGCAAGCAGTCCTATATATGTTAGATATGTTGCAGTATATGTTAGATACAATATATGTTTGCAGAACCGAACAGTTCTCTTGTTGCACAGAAAGAATTGGATTCAGAAGGTAGAAATAACCCAGGAAGAAAAACAAAAATGCAAACAGTTCACCCTCATTTCCCAGTGTTCTTTCTTTGGGTGTAGCTGCTTCTGTCCATCCTTGATCAATTGAAACTAAATTAGCTCTCTTTATCGAAGAGATCCACTTCCATCAGAATACATCCTCAAACAGTATCGTTGTTGAGGTATATAATGATCTCCTGGTTCTGCTCATTTCACTTAGCATCAGTTCATGTAAGTCTCGCCAGTCCTCTCTGTATTCATCCTGCTGGTCATTCCTTACAGAACAATAATATTCCATAACATTCATATACCACAATTTACCCAACCATTCTCCAATTGATGGACATCCTTTCATTTTCCAGCTTCTAGCCACTACAAACAGGGCTGCCACAAACATTTTATCATATACATGTCCCTTTCCCTTCTTTGAGATCTCTTTGGCATATAAGCCCAGTAGTAACACTGCTGGATCAAAGGGTATACACAGTTTGATAGTTTGATAACTTTTTGAGCATAGTTCCATATTGCTTTCCAGAATAGCTGGATGTGTTCACAATTCTACCAACAATGTATCTGTGTCCCTGTTTTGCCACATCCTCTCCAACATTCATCATTACCTTTCCCTGTCACTCTAGCCAATCTGACAGGTGTGTAGTGGTACCTCAGAGTTGTTTTAATTTGCATTTCTCTGATTAATAATGATTTGGAGCATATTTTTATATGTCTATGTATAATTTTAATTTCTTCATCTGAGAATTGTCTGTTTATATCCTTTGACCATTTATCAATTGGAAAATGGCTTGATGTCTTATAAATTCGAGTCACTTCTCTATATATTTTGGAAATGAGGCCTTTATCAGGACCTTTGACTGTAAAAATGTTTAGAGATCCATTTTAGAGAGAGCATTTAATATTTGCCCCTCAAGAGCACATAAGACAGTCCCCTAAAAAGAACATATAGTGCTTCCCCTTGCAGTGTGCACTCAAGACTACATCTTGGAGAGAAGAAATAAGACTAACCCCTGGAAAGATAATAGGTCCATCCCTTAGAGTATATAGGACTACACTCTGCTATGAGCCAGATGCCCAGTGAAACAAGTCTTGGACAAACCTCAGAACTGGAAATATGCATGGCATAGCCCTGTTGGTACAAGAAACAGCTTCTGAAATTCTTCTGTTGAGGCAAAAGGGACACTTTCCCTAACTTTTTGTTTAAAAACCTGAGTTTGGTGTTCAAGTATAGGGCATCATAATAGCAGACAAGAAGAAAGAAAGAAAGAAAATGAGCAAGAAAGACAAAAAATCTGACCACAAAAGGCTATTGTGCTGACAGGGAAGACCAACACACCAAGTCAGCAGATCAGAAAATGTCCATATGGGGAATCTCAATGTCCCAAGTTTCAAGAGCATTCTTGGGAGTGCTTGGAAAGGATTCAAATTGCTAGGAAAAGCAGAAAAGTAAAAGAAAAAATGGATTAAGAATAGAGGGGGAAGTAAGAAACATTTGTTAGCTTGGGAAAGAAAGGAAACTGTAATGGGCTGAGGCTTGAGTTGATGCACTGAGGTCCCAAGCATGTGAGGTTAAATAGTAATTGGATCATACTCTATTAATATATATGCTTGGAGAAAGAATGGCTCCCGCCCACACACAAAGACACAAAGACGCCACACACTGCACAAAGAGTGGTGCAAGCCCTGATGTGTTGTATAGGAAATGATGATTTTGGTAGGTGGAGGCAGGGGAGTGGAAAGGGAAATGGAAAGAGAGACTGCTGGCTGGCGTCTTGTCATAGCTGCTCCCATTGCTATTGCAATCCTTCTTTACCTCTACTGAGAATAAAGATTGAAAATTTTCCCCTTAACCTGAATTCTTGACTTTGGCTGATTTTAAATACGCAGTCATTACATTTGGCGCCCAAGCGTGGGAACCAAGGACTGTACTTTCACTGAAGAAGTCTCCAGTGACCAGGAACTTAGGTGAGTATAAGATAAACAGGGAACTTATTTTCTTAAAGACTAAAGCAGTAACTTTTTGGCTGAAATGGGACAGATCCTAGGTAAAGATTCTCCATCCCCTACCCCAACCCCCCCAACCCCTGCCCTACCTAGGAGTGGTGCTATAGAAATCCTGCTTAAGCTGATAGAAGATCAAGAGCTACTTATAACTTGGGAACAGACAGCTTGACTTCTGGGTACATTAAAACACAACTCCTCTTGGTTCTTAGAGGTAGAGCAAATCTCTCCAGATAATTGGACATTAATTAGGCAACAGCTGTCCATATATTACAACGAAAATGGTCCTCATTCAATTTCCGTCGAAGCATTCTATTTTTACAATATAATACAGTTGGCCTTAAGAAACTGTATAAGTTCTAGGAGAAAAGGAAAAAACTCTAAGAACAGCCAAATAAGGAAGCCTGAGATAAAGGAGGAAGACAAAGAACAGATGAATGGCCATATCCCCACAGGGCAGGGAGACGTAAGTGAGGCTCACGGGTGGGGTGAATCTGAGGCAGCTTCAGCCCACCTAAGGAGCAGGTAATAGACTCTCCTCCATCAACTCCACCCTCTGGGATGGAGGGAGGAGGAGTAGTGGGGGGGCAGTGACAGCACCAGCACCTCCCCCCCAGCATCCAGCACCTCTCCCCAGCATCCAGCACCTCCTATGACTAGATTGCAAAAGGGACTAATTAAGGCCAAGGCATAAGGGAAAGATGTATCGGAATTTCAACATCACATTTTTCCTGTAATTCAACAGTTTAATTCTTCAGGTCAAGAAAGTAGAAAATACACTCCTTTTGATCTAGAAATCCTCAAAGACCTGAAAAAGGCTGGCACTCTTTATGGGGCTACATCAGCTTATGTTAAGATGCTACTACAGAATTTGGCTTTTGAAATCTTGACCCCTAATGACTGGAAATCTATAGCAAGGATATGCCTAGAGCTTGGACAAAACTACTTGTGGCTTTCTGAATATAGCGAGCTCTGTAAGGTACAAGCCCAACAAAGTAGTCAAAGTGGAGTTCATGCTGCAATCACCTGTGACCTACTAACAGCTGCAGGTTCCTATGCAGATGTTATTGAATAGCAGCATATAAGCAAATTGCTGCTAATGCTATCAAAGTGTGGGCTTCTCTCCACAATAAAGACAACAAGGATGAGGTCTTCACAAAAATAACACAAAGGGGAAAATGCTAATGAGACTTGCAGAAGAATTATACTAGGACTGCACAAGGATGCTGGGATGCCACAGTGGGCACAAATGCTTATTATACCCAAATTATCATGAACATGGAAAGACAGGGTCCTTCTCCCTTCTAGAGAAACCCGTCGATGTTTTTCAGGTATGGAAACGTTGGACATTTGAGAACTCAATGTAGATATGGAAATAGAATGAGAAGACAGGGTGAGAGAATAAAACCCCAAACCCCATGTCCAAAATGTAACCGAGGCTTTCATTGGGCCTCTGAATGTAGATTGACCCAGAGGAATGAGAGGCAGGGCCCAGCTCCAAAGTATCAATCAAAGGACAGGTGGGGCATGATAGCAGCTGAGGTAACACCCAGAGAGTCTTTAGAAATTCAGGACTCTGATGTCATCAACCAATAGAAAAGCAATCAGGATTACAGTTGGGGAGAATACAAGTTTGTTTTTTGTTTTTTGTTTTTTGTTTTTAATAAACAGGGCAGTGTCCAGTGCAAACAACTCCACTATCTTTAGATAATCTTGATGTGGAGAGACCTACTAAGTGGTAAATACAAGGGAATTAGATAGGCTACCGGCTTGGGAGAAGGTTTGCTTGTGTCTCCACAAGTGGAGAAAGAATCAGATGGGTGCCAACGAGCCATATTCGCCTTGTCCATCACAGAGAGACAGAGCAAATCCTTGAAACAAAGGAGAAAACCCAAGAAACAGCAGATGGTTCCATTGCTGACTGTGCCCACAATTGAAAGAGCATGGCAGTTATGGTGTTTGACTCATGGACATCAAAAATTGTTAGACTTCAAAACCCTCAAGAATTATTGGATTCTCTGAGAAATTATAAGATTATTATAGGACTTCAAACTCTGCTGGAATCATTGGATTCCCTAACACATAAAAAGACTTTTGCAGGATTTCAAAAACTTGGGGGGGATCATTGGATTCCCTGATATGTGAAGCAATGGACAATAGATTGGCTTTGAACTATCTCTTGGCTGCTGAAGAAGGCATGTGTGTGAATGCTGTTTGCATACCCTCCTTCTAGGACTTCTGGCAATTTTTACAACACCATGTTGGTTTATATTGTTTGTTATACCGTTACTTCGTGTCCAATTCTGTCTGTTACACCACATTGAGCCTGCACTGACTGTGGGGAGTCATCACTAATAGCCTCTGCGTTATTGCTATGTGCTTGTGTAATACCTCCCATGCTGATGGGTTTGTGCATACCCGGTTCTAATAAGACCCTTTAGTCCAGAAACCCGCTAGCAACCCTCACTTCCCTTTGGTGCTTTTCATCTCCCTTCCTGAGATGTCAGGGGGGTCGTGATCACCTCCTTTTTTGGTGCTTTCACCTCCTGAGAAGTCAAGGATGGCATGACCACTTGTGTTCTAAAACTTTTAAAAGAAAGCGGGAGATGTAATGGGCTGAGGCTTGAGTTGATGCACTGAGGTCCCAAGCAGGTGAAGCTAAATAGTAATTGGACCAATTACACCAGCCAGCTGGTGTCTTGTCACAGCTCCTCACATTGCTATCACAACTGCCCTTTACCTCCGATCCCCTTTTCACCTGCAACCTGGCTTCCTGTCGCAGCTGCCCATATTGCTATCATAATCCTTCTTCACCTCTACTAAGAATAAAGATTGACGATTTTCCCTTTTTCCTGAATTCCTGACTCCGGCTGATTTTAAATAAGAGGTCATCACAGGAAACAATTTTTAAAAATTGGTCTGATGTAAAAAAAATAAAGAAATTTGCTGAATACCCCTTCAAAGACAGAATTTATCAAATGGAAAAAAATACAAAAACTAAGTGGTGAAAATCATATATTAAAAAATAAAATAGAGCAAATGAGAGCTAATGCCTCCATGTAATATCAAGAATGAGTCATTCAGATTACAAAGAATGGAAAAGGAAGAAAACATAACATATCTCACTTAAGAAAGCTGATTTTGAAAATGATGAGCGAGCTAGCACAGCAAAGATCTGTAAACCAATCATTCGCTTCTTGGATTTCGGCTAAAATGATATAGGGATTGGGTACAATTGTGTGAATAGACACAATTGCTCTATTGACTGCTCTCAAATTATGGACCATTACATGGTAATTTGCAGGGAAGGCCATGTTCAAGAAATCAGTCAATAACAGGCTGCACGTCAGCAATGGCTTCTTTCTTTAGAGAATACTGGCACTGATCTTTTGATCTTTTGATTTTCCTTGTATCGAGGCAGCAAAGGCAAAGTTAGTCTTAGATAACAGCCTGGACATAAGAAGGTCTAGAGCTAGGGCTCCCAATTAGCAAGAGCCTTTAGGGTTTCTACACAAGCAGACAAGATGAGGAAGCTATGGGAAAATATCTGATACTCATATTGACAAGAGAGAAGAGTTTCCCAACTTTTTCTTAGTGTTTCATCCATCCCCACCAAGGTAATCAATGAAGTGAAGGTCGCATCAGAAAAATGCAGAAGAATGGAAGAAACGGCTCCTTTATGAAGGAAGAATTCGATTAATTTACCTGCCATGATCCAGTTTTATTTTGGGTTCAGCCATGGTGATGTTAAAAGAGGGAGCAAGGTTTTCCCTCTTCAGTCTGAGCTCTGAGAAGCTTGGAATGCAGAAAGCTGGAAATCCATTCCTCTACTTCCTTTGTTGTTGCATACACAGTCATGCCTCCAATGGCCTTCCTAGGAGCAATGAGGGCCAAGTCCAGCAGTCAGGGAGGCTTCATTGGACAATCTGGGCAAGGAGGGAAGGTCCCTTACATTGAACTGAACTGTGATCTGGCTTGGGGTCACTTAAGGCTGGACTAGAAAACTGATCTTTTTCTGCATCCTCTAATCTTTCTCCTACCCCTCAATTTTGTCCCTAGTGTTAAAAATCTTAAAAGGGATTGCTGTTATTTCCTTTTAAAAAGATTGCAGGCCCAGATCCAGATTTTGGAGCTTCCAAAGTTTGTCAGATGAAGTGTGAACTAAAAAAGTGGGGGTCTAGAATGGCCACACTCACTGGGCTTTCAGAGTCAATTCCAATATAATAAATATAATGTAATGTAATATAATATGATAATATAATATAATATAACTGGGAACTTCACTTCTTGAAAGAGATCCCCTAGCTTCTGTGGCCCATCAAGTAATCATCTTGAGTATTTTGAACAATCATTTAAGAATTGTTCTCAGAGACTTACATGAACTGATGCTAAGTGAAATGAGCAGAACCAGGAGATCATGATATACCTCAACAACGATACTGTTTGAGGATGTATTCTGATGGAAGTGGATCTCTTCGATAAAGAGAGTTTAATTGATCAAAGATGGACAGAAGCTGCTACACCCAAAGAAAGAGCCCTGGGAAATGAATATAAACTGCTTGCATTTGTGTTTTTCTTCCCAGATTATTTATATCTTCTGAATTCAATTCTCCCTGTGCAACAAGAAAACTGTTCGGTTCTGCACACATATATTGTATCTAGGATATACTGTAACCTATTTAATATGTAAAGGACTATTTGCCATCTTGGGGAGGGAGTAGAGGGAGGGAGGGGAAAAATCGGAACAGAAGTGAATGCAAGGGATAATTGTGGTGAGCTTTTTCTTCTCAAAATGCAGCCAGGTGATAAAAGTTCAGATCTTTTATTATCCCAATATAGCCCGGTTAGCTTAGAGGCCTATCTCTCTGCTTGGTTCCAAGAGCTCTCTCCGAATGTCACCAAATCCAAAGGTCTGGTCCTTCAGCCTCTGCCTCTGCTTTCTTCAGCCTCCAGCCAGCTCCAATTCTTCATGTCATTCCGTTGAAATCTCGACTTGTAGCGTCTTTCTCTCTAGAACTCTCCGACTGGCCCATTGGCCTATTTATGCTCCTTCCAGAGAGAGGGATTATGGGTAGTTCTACTTAGTACCTTGTTTCAGGTTCTGCCCAAAACATCTTCTTGTAAGATTAGATCAACTCTAATTACTTAGCAGTTAGTAAGGATTCCAACAGATAATGTTGTAAAAAATTACCCTGGCATGAGTTCTATCAATAAAAAGTTATTAAAAAAAAAAAAGAATTGTTCTCAGAGGATTGAAAAACTTCCATATTGTTCTACACTCATGGGCTTATCATAGCAAACCATTCAGACCCTGAAAATGACTATATTGCAATCTATTTTCCCCTTCCTTTCCCACTTATGATCTCTGCCTTTAATGTGGAGGTCTCCTGCCCAGGAGAATTCCCATCTACAAACTAAAATCCTCCCTCTGATCAATTAAACCACTTCTTGATCTCTGAAATCTGTCTTTAGACTTGATTTGCATGGCTCTCACTATTTATAGTTTAGAGATCAAGACATCTAAATTTCTGTTCACAGGGCTGATCTTGGTGCCATTTGTTCTCAATATGTAAAAGAGATGAAATTCTGAGTTCATGCACTGAGGTCTGACAACTGAGCACTGGCTAATTACTGACTGGACAATATTCTATGGGCATATGCGTGGGGAATGCCCCTTCCCACTATCCTGTGCTGGCTCAATAATTGGTGTATACAGAGGAACTAGGGGGTGGAGTAAGAGGAGCCAGGGTCACTTTGGTGGTAGACAAGGAAGAAGGAAGTCGCGGAGATTCTGCGTCCATCCAATTCACTTCTACCTAAAAAGACCAAGGACTTTTGCTTATCCTGACTCCACCTGATTCTAAGATATCCAGAGTGCTAACCTGGTCTTCACATCAGTGGAAGATGTTTGGCTGAAAATGTCATGGTAAAAATGAAATATATACCCAATTATAAGCAGCACAAATTCAGTAGGCCTAAAAGGTAAACAGCTTTGTTGTGAATCCCTAGTAGCTATCACCCCTAATAGTAGACCCTAATAAAACAAGACCAGCAATCAGAAGTCCATCTTCCTGAAGTTGAGTTGGATATACATATTTCTGGAGTGGCACTATGAAAGGGAGCACCTGAAGCAGATGAAGAAGGTGATTTACAATCAGAATTAATCTAGTCAGCAAATTGGTGAGAATCCCAAAAGGTGTGAACATGTTTATGACAATACAATGGCCACTTGCAGGAAAATGTCATGACATCATCATCAGTGTGAATCATCCCACCGTGATGATTTATAAAATCATTTCATAAATGATTTTTTAATTTTATATTTATAAATGATGAAATGAGGAAAATATAAACCTTAAGTTATCATCAGTGTCCCACAAAAGGACAAGCTTATAATTTTGAATGATTTTTATAGTAGGGTATACTCAAACTATCACACATGGCAGAAAATCCTTAGGACGAATGGAGTTTCAATAACAGCAAATGGTACTTCCTAACTCTTCATCTTTTCATCACCAACATTGCCATTCATTTACCTAAATACAAATAGCTTCCTGGATGCACTCTTTTTCTTTTGTTTTTTTAAGATAAAGGTATTTAAAAAATTTTTTAAATAGCTTTTTATTTACAAGTTATATGCATCGGTAATTTTACAGCATTGACAATTGCCAAACCTTTTGTTCCAATTTTTCCCCTCCTTCCTCCCATCTCCTCTCCCAGATGGCAGGTTGAGCAATATATGTTAAATGTTAAAGTATAAATTAAACATAACATAAGCATACAGATCCTAACAGTTATTTTTCTGTACAAAAAGAATCGGACTTTGCAATGGTGTACTATTAGCCCGTGAAGGAAACCAAAAATGCATTCGGACAAAAATATAGGGATTGGGAATTCAATGTAATGGTTCTTAGTCATCTCCCAGAGTTCTTTCGCTGGGTGTAGCTGGTTCAGTCCATTACTGCTCCATTGGAACTGATTTGGTTCATCTCATTGCTGAGGATGGCCACATCCATCAGAATTGATCATCATACAGTATCGTTGTTGAAGTATAAAATGATCTCCTTGTCCTGCTCATTTCACTCAGCATCAGTTCCTGTAAGTCTTTCCAGGCCTTTCTGAAATCCTCCTGCTGGTCATTTCTTATCAAACAATAATATTCCATAACATTCAAATACCACAATTTATTCAGCCATTCTCCAATGGATGGGCATCCATTCATTTTCCAGTTTCTAGCCACTACAAACAGGGCTGCCACAAACATTTTGGCACATACAGGTCCCTTTTCCTTCTTTAAGATCTCTTTGGGGTATAAGCCCAGTAGAAACACTGCTGGATCAAAGGGGATGCACAGTTTGATAACTCTGAGCATAGTTCCAAATTACTCTCCAGAATGGCTGGATGCTTCACAATTCCACCAACAATGTATCAGTGTCCCTGTTTTCCCACATCCTCTCCAACATTCCGCATTATCTTTCCCCGTTTCCTGTTTCGCTGTCATTCTAGCCGATCTGTGTAGTGGTATTGGCTGCGTTTTTGAAGCAAATAGATTTGTGGGAAGAAAGAATCAGATAAGATATGAAAGTGAGAAAGACAAAGTGTGGTGGAGATTTTCAGGCAACAAAAACAGTAATTGCTATGCAAAAAGATCATCAGAATAATTAATGTTATCAGATTATGGCACTTTTCTGAGAGGGAACCATTTATTTACTGCTAAAATCTAGAAGTGTCTAGTACGCATAGAAATGAAACAATGTATTTGATTGTTTTGAATGACAGGAGAGAAGAAATGAAGGTGGGGAAGTTTCAAAATATTAAAAAATTCAAGAGAATACAGGCCAAATGTAATTTGGAATCTCATTTCTCCTGGAATGTTTTTGTGTTTTTAATTCTGCAAACTATACAGAATTTTGCTGAAAAGCCATCTCCTTTTTCTAAAATAAAGAATTATGTCCTTCTTGGTAGTCAACACTGTCCAGAACTGCCTGTGCTAAAGGACTGGAAGCTGCAAGAGAGAGAATATGGGAATCTTTTATGCAGTGATTTCCTCCTTGCCTATTCAAATGCCATAGCTTACAGTGCAGAAGGAAAACTTTTAGCATGCAGTGTATTTTTAGGAGAGATTAATTTATGATTGGTGACTGAAGATTAGATTCTGAAAATTGAAGATAGTTTCTAGAATCACTTTTCTGTGTAGGAATTAATGGGTTTCCTTTGCCCTCTCTAAAGTAAGGCTCTGACAAAAGTCAAGTTTGATTGAAATCCAAATGTCATTTAAAAATGTAATGCTGGAGAAACTGAGCAAGACAGAGATTAGAGAGTGTTTATTAAGTGGAGAAATCATACTGGAACCAAATGGATCCACAGTTTGGTCTTAGGGCTGAATGAGACTATCCTCTCCAAGAATCCAGCACACAGAGTTCTCAATGATATATACACATGTGGCTCAGATGAAGGGGGTAGACTGAGGCAGGGGCGGAGTTGGTGTTCACATTGGGAGTGAGCCACTGGAGATGAGATGACACAATCGGGAGAGGCACCCCTTATACTGGAAGAGGCGTCTTGGTAGGACCCTAACCCTAAATTCGTGCATCAGACATTCCAATAGCTTGGGAGGGGAGAGGCATTCTGATGATCTAAAACAAAAATCTTTTATCCTTATCAAGTAAAGAGGGAGGGGAGGTTTGTCGACTGAGCTTTTAGTTGAAGCAGAGAAACTGAGTCAGGACTGGGTCAGGATAATTAGGGAGACTGAGAACTGTGGCATAACAAAAACACTTTCTGCAAAAGTCCACCTTCTTTTGTTTCCATGTAGAATTAAAAGTCCATAAGGACCTTTTTTTTGATTTCTTGACTTTGCTTGACAAGAGCCAGATGGGCCCCCAAAAGAAGGGAAAATTAAGGTGTCCCTCTTGAAGGCCTTTACCATAAAAGAAAAGGCTACTGTTGATTTCCTTAAGCTATACAAAATGCGCTAAGGCCCCAGGATTCCCTGTGAACGAGATAAAATGAGATCTTTCAGGACAGTTGTGAAAATCGAGTAAGGCTTCATCTATTTCAAAGTTTGAGTAGGCCTGAAGGACTTTAAGGTCAAGGGCATACTTAAGTCCCCTTCTTGTTATCCTCCCTATTTCAGCCAAATATGGGCAACTATGTACTTGTTGGCCAAGTTCAATTTCTTGGGTAGTTGGCGTTTAGAATCTAAGATCCTCAGCCAATAAGGATGAGGGTCAGTGGTGGGAGGGGGAATTTGCGTTAGGGATAAAAGCGCCTTCCCTACCCCCTATAGTGCTTCCTCCCTTCCATTGTGTGCTCGATGGTGGGACACCCGATTCTCCCGAGAACGTAAATAAACTTTGCTTTGCTTCTACAGATCCATCCAGTTGTTTTATTAATGGTTTCTGACCCACACACCTGCCACAGTAACCTGCGACAGATATTATACCAGTACCAGAGAGAATCAGAACATGTCTCTTATTAAAATGAAATATGAACAGAACATTTCAAAAAATGTATTTTTCTGAAAAGAGTTTTGGGAAGCTACGTCTGGAGAAGGGTTATTATTAAGGAAAGTTACCCCAAAAGTCAATTTGATTTTTTCTTAGCGGTGGGACATCTGGAGTTCTAGAGCTAAGTTGATATTTCTCGGGACCAGCTACAATGAGATTTCGACCCCTGGGCGGTGTGTTCCCGCCCTCTACAACTCCTTGCAAATCAGGGCTTCCCCTCCCCCACAGTCGGTGGTGTTTTGGAGCACTTCTGGTGGGGAGGGAGACTGCCCTCCCCCAAAAGCCCCACCCCCCAGCCTTCCGACCCAATGGAAGGGCAGCACGAGAAGGTTACCTCATGAGCGCACGCGCACTGCGTGCACTCCCTTCCTCCACCGCTAGTTCTCTGCTTCAGCGGGTTTAGTCTTGCGAAGCGGAAGAAGGGAGTGGGACATTCTTGGGGCACTTGGGCATGTGACGTCCTCGATCTTCCCCAGCTTTAACTGCAAAGGCGGAACTTCCGTCGAATCTGGAGCCGCCCCCGGCACTCTGCTTCTTCCCTGCGCAGCGCGGCGAAGTTTCGTTCCCGCTCGCCCGAGCACTCCGGTCCTGGGCAGCGCTAGCTGCTCGCAACCGCCCTCCGATAGGAAGCCGCTTTTGGTGCCGAATCATGAGATAACCCGAGAGGGGAGGACTCGGGCTGCTAGGGGCAGGTGGGGACGCGGACTCCTAATCAGCAGCCCTCCCGGGCTTCTTCAGCGTTGCCATCTTGTCCAGCACAGAGCTGTTTCTCCCGCTTGATCTTTGGAGTGTGTTGCGGGATGGGGGGTGGGAGGGGAGGAAGAGATGTGTCGGTGTACTTCACATTTACATTATTGTAGTCGGTTTGTCCATTGTTTTCTTGGTTCAGTTACTTCGCTATGAATCAATTCATATGAATCTTTTATGCTTGGATCCCACATATTCTTTATTAACCACACAACACGCGTACTGGGAGCACAGACTGATTAGCAGTTCTGCACTTGAGGAGCATCTAGTTTGTTTTCCCGTCAAGGCTACCATAGAAGTGGTCCTCCAAATCTTTTGGAAGAAAGGGGCACGATTTTCTTACTGATGTGTCACCGGAGGATTGCCGCTCACCTTTAAAGGGTCTATGGACATTTTAGTCCGTTGGTCAGCCTAATCCCAAATTGCGTTTCCAATGTTCGTCCCATTTCACAGTGCTGCCAACGATGTATCTTTGGGCTTGTCTTTCCGCGATCGCTCTAAAAATTGGCTGTTGCCATTTTTGTATCGTTTTTGCCTGTTTGCACGACGAAAGGGGAAACCTTACGGTTGCGTTTGATTTGCATCTCATCATCCTTGACGTGGATATTTTGTAATATGGTTCTCAGAGAGTTGTAGTTTTTAAAAGAATTGTTTGTTTTTATTCTTTGCATTTATCTCTTGGAGGAACTCTAACGTGTGCACACGTGTAGACATCTATGTAACATACACGTGTGTGTAAATCCATACAGATGACAAACACATATTTACACACTGTACTGTTTGTGTACATAGATACATTGTTTATTGTGCTATAAAATCTTTGTCAGAGAAACTGGATATAGAATTTTCCCCATTAGACCACTTATACAGGTACATTAATATTGTCTTTGAAGCTTTTGTTTCAAGCAATCAGTTATCTCTTTTATCTTTTGAAATTGCCCTACATTTCTTAGTGCGGATTATTTTTTTTAGTCACACCTGTGAGATGTCATTGCCAGTATTTTAAAAGCAGTGATATTACAGTGACATCCATTTGGAGTATGGGTTTTGATGAGAGGCTCATCAAATTCTAATTTCTAACAAAATGCATTTAAAAAAAAAAGTTTTCCTAGTGTGTTTTAATCATAAAGTGTGTGGTTTCCACTTCAGCAAGCAGTGGAGTTATTGAGTTTTCTTTTCTCAAAAGGTTTGGAAGTGCTTATTCGCTTTTGGTCTTTTCATGTTCTTGAATATTCTAGAACTTTCATGTTCAAATGAATTTGGTTATTATTTTATCAGATTCTGTAAAGTGTTGCCCTGATTGCATATAGTATTATTGATACAGTGATTGATATAGTATTAGTAGTGTCAACTAAGAATAGTCATGTTATCATATCCTTTATATTAGGCTTGTTAAGAGCAGTGAATATGATTTCAGTCCCTTAGGCTTTTTACTTTATTAAATAGCTCTAAGTGATTGGATGTGCTTGTGAGCTTCTGGAAATAAACTCTCAGATATGTACTTTGTATTTATTTGGAATGGTATTTCCATTTCTCTAATTACTTCTTGAATTTTGTTACTGTTACATAGAAATGCATTTTATACACGTGGTTCACACTTGTTACCAAAGTCTTAGCTAGAATCTCATTTATTTGTTTGTCTCTTCCTTTTGTCTTGGAATTGGGATATTGAAAGATTCTTCTTGTAAAAATTTTCTTATGAGAATTGCGTATGTGTTTCTAGTGTTAAGTCTCCACTTACTGTTACATTTTACCACTTTGGTCACTGTGTAGTTTCGAATGTGTCCTGCTGGAAGTGGAAGCATAGAGCTGGCTTTTTGAGTTTCTTTTGGGAATTTGCCTTAGAGATTTGGGATGTATGTACGTATGCATTTGTATATAGGTAAAAGTGAATGCATGTTTATCTTCATACACATAGTGCACATCTACACATATTCATGCATATATTTGCATATATGTATATTTCCTTCTTGAAATCTTTACTTATTTGAGATTCTTATTTTGGATCAGCAATTATGTTTTATTATTTGCTATATAGATGTTTTAATGGCTTCATATGATCTGCTATATCTTTCACTGATTCCAGAAAACTCAGATAAAAAAGAGATTGGCATTTCTGTGTAGGGTAGATATGATTTTGGATAGGTATGTTGTTGATTCCCCCATGAAATAATTTAATATTTGTTTCTATTACATGTTTACCCGATTCTTGATAAGTTTTTACATAAGAGTGTTTTGGGGGACAAACTATTTTAAGAAATTTAGTATTTTGTGAATAAACAATATATGAGATAGAGGTATAAAGTTACACAGATATATAGTTTGGTAATGTGTAGTTCAGAAATGGTGAGGGATCACCATTTTAATATTAAAAAAAAAAAAAAAAGCTGGAGCCATCTTTAGAAGAAAAGCAAAGTTGATTATACATTCTCGGAGAAGGGCTACCCACCCATTGAGCAGACAGTGGAAGGGAGGAAGGCCCATTGGGGGCAGGGTCAACACTTTTAATCCTTAACACAAATACCCCCTCCCACCACTAACTCTCATCCTTACTGGCTGACGATCTTACATTGTAAAGGCGGGAACTACCCAAGAAATTGAACTTGACCAATAAGTACATAGTTGCCCATATTTGACTGAAATAGGGAGCCGCTGATGTCATGGGAGGATAACAGGAAGGGGACTTAGGTATGCCCTTGACTCAATGCTTAAAGTCCTTCAAACCTATTCAAATTCTGAAATAGATGAAGCCTTATTCGATTTTCACAACTGTCTTGAAAGATCTCACCTCATCTCCTATGTACTTCCAATTCAAAATAATTAAAAATGAGTATTTTTTAAAATTTTTTTTAAAATTTAATAATAACTTTGTATTGACAGAATCCATGCCAGGGTAATTTTTTACAACATTATCCCTTGCACTCGCTTATGTTTCGATTTTTTTCCCCTCCCTTCCTGTACCTCCCCCCCCCCCCAAGATGGCAAGCAGTCCTATAAAGTTAAATATGTTGCAATATATCCTAGGTACAATACATATTTGCAGAACCGAACAGTTCTCCCGCTGCACAGGGAGAATTGGATTCAGAAGGTAAAAATAACTCGGGAAGAAAATCAAAAATGCAAATAGTTCACATTCGTTTCCCAGTGTTCCTTCTTTGGGTGTAGCTGCTTCTGTCCATCATTTATTAATTAAAACTCAGTTAGGTCTCATTGTCAAAGAGATCTACTTCCATCAGAATACATCCTCATACAATATCGTTGTTGAAGTGTATAATGATCTCCTGGTTCTACTCATTTCACTCAGCATCAGTTCATGTAAGTCTCGCCAGTCCTCTCTGTATTCATCCTGCTGGTCATTCCTTACAGAACAGTAATATTCCATAACATTCATATACCACAATTTACCCAGCCATTCTCCAATTCATTTTCCAGTTTCTAGCCACTACAAATAGGGCGGCTACAAACATTTTGGCACATACAGGTCCCTTTCCCTTCTTTAGTATCTCTTTGGGGTATAAGCCCAATAGAAACACTGCTGGATCAAAGGATATGCACAATTTGATAACTTTTTGGGCATAGTTCCAGATTGCTCTCCAGAATTGTTGGGTTCGTTTAAAAATGAGTCTTTAGGAAGGATTTCTTTGTTTTGTCTTTCAGTTATAAAATTGTTGATATTTAATCATCTCTTTTGACAAAAATTTCATTGAATAACAGAAGGTATTTTTTAGATTTTTTGAGGGAGAATTATTGAGCCCCTGATTTTTAAAAATTACTCCTCATGTAAATATTCTTATATGTTGCTGTTTCTTTAAACGTTTGAACATTGATTGACAAGTGTTCTCTAAAATCTGAGAATTTCATTTCTCTTGGCTGATTGTTTCTGCAGTCATCAAACTGAAAAATGGTAAAAAAAAAAAAAAAAAAAAAAAAAAAAAACGTGCTTTATATATGCCTAGAACATATTGCATGATTTTTCTTTGCATTTCCATATACACAGCACAACATAAAAAGAGAATGCATCAAAAAACCATAGATTTCTATTTCAGAATGTTAACTTTGGTATTAAAAAACCTATGTAATTAAAAACCACACATCATTTACAGAATTAGCCAAATTTTCCATGATTCCTTTTCAATTTTCTTTTTTTCTTTCAAGTTTTCTTCTTTGCATTGCATTTTTTATTTTTTCCTTTCTCTTTATCCTGCTTTAGAGAAGGCTATCTTTCAATCCAAATATGTATATAGTCTATAAATGTGTTTGCATGTCTGTATATATTCCTGTGGGTGTTCATGGGTATAAAATTAAAGTGTCCATTTATCAGCTCTTTCTCTCCGTGTGAATACCATTTATCTTTATAGATGCTTTGCAATTGATTTATGTATTTATCATACTCAAAATATCAAAGTTCTTTGAACAATATGGTGTTACTCTATATAAGTTCTGTCAGTTCTACTCATTTCACTCTTCATTATTTCATCAACTCTTTCCTGGATATTATAAAATCTCATAAAATCAATAAGCTCATCATTTTTTATACCACTGCAGCATTTGTGTAGTTATCATTCTCCAGTTGACAGGCATCATTATTAGTTCACTTACAGCACAAAGAGAGCTGCTACAGTTATTTTCAGGCATGTAAGTTCTTTCCCTTTTTCCTAATTAAATTTTTTACAGCATTATCCCTTGCATTCACTTCTGTTCCGATTCTTCCCCTCCCTCCCTCCACCCCTTCCCCCAGATGGCAAGCAGTCCTTTACATGTTGAATGGGTTGCAGTATATCCTAGATACAATATATGTGTGCAGAATGGAACAGTTTTCTTGTTGCACAGGGAGAATTGAATTCAGAAGGTAGAAATAACGTGGGAAGAAAAACAAAAATGCAAGCAGTTTATATTCGTTTCCCAACATTCTTTCTTTGGGTGTAGCTGCTTCTGTCCTTCTTTGATCAAGTAAAGCTCTCTTTATCGAAGAGATCCACTTCCATCAGAATACATCCTCAAACAGTATCGTTGTTGAGGTATATCATGATCTCCTGGTTCTGCTCGTTTCACTTAGCATCAGTTCATGTAAGTCTCGCCAGTCCTCTCTGTATTCATCCTGCTGGTCACTCCTTACAGAACAATAATATTCCATAACATTCATATACCACAATTTACTCAGCCATTCTCCAATTGATGGACATCCTTT